>NW_027187372.1:14703429-14773080 GCF_028583685.1 Petaurus breviceps papuanus
CTCTCTCTCTCTCTCTCTCTCTCTCTCTCTCTCTCTCTCTCTCTCCTTGCTGTATATTTCCTAAATAGTCTGTCATGCTTCTAACCACTCTCTCCCTTAATAAGCCCCTTAATAAGCCCTTCTTTTTATCACTCCCCCTCACTCTCTCTTCTCCCCTTTCCCTCCTACTTCCCTCTTTGTTCTGATAGGTGTCTATACCCAACTGAGTGGGTATGTTATTCCTCCTTTGAACTAATTCCAATGAGTGTGTGGTTCAAGAATTATTTGCAACTCCCTGTTCCCATTGCCCCCACTACTGTTAAAACTCTTCCTGGCATACCTGTTTTAATTTAGATAAATTTATCAACTCTGATTTTCTCTTCCCCTTTATCCCAGTACATTCTTCTTTTTCACTTCTTAAATTTTTTGAGGGGGGTGGAGCCAAGATAGTAGAGTAAAAGAAGAAAATTTTCTGGGCTCCCACTCCGACCACCTCCAATATCTGGGGGAAAAAATGACTCCAAACAAATTTTAGAACTACAGAACACACAAAGTGACAGACAGAAACAAATCTTCTGAAAGAAGCCTGGCAGGCTGACAGGAAGGGTCTATCACACCAAACTGGGAGCCCAGCCCAGCCCCTCAAAGTCAAAACTCCTGCATCAAAAGCTTCCAAGAAAAATAGGAACTGTTCACTGGCAATAGATGAGCTCAAGAAGGATTTTGAAAATCAAGTAAAAGAAGTGGAGGAAAAATTAGGAAGAGAAATGAGAATGATGCAAGAAAATCATGAAAACTGAGTCAACAATCTGGCTGAAGAAAATAACACCTTAAAAAACAGACTAGCTCAAATGGCAAAAGAGGCCCAAAAAGCCAGTGAGGAGAAGAATGCCTTAAAATTCCAAAATGGCCAGATGGAAAAATAACTTCAAAAGCTCATTGAAGAAAATAATTCCTTCAAAATTAGATTGGGCAAATGGAAGCTAATGACTTTATGAGAAATCAAGATACGATTAAACAGATCCAAACAAATAAAAAATAGAAGGGAATCTGAAATATCTCATTGGAAAAACTACTGACCTCGAAAATAGATCCAGGAGAGATAATTAAAAAATTATTGGACTACCTGAAAGTCATGATCAAAAAAAAAATATCCTAGAAATCCTCCTCTAGAAATTCTCAAGGAAAATTGCCCTGAAATTCTAGAACAAGAGGGCAAAATAGAAATTGAAAGAATTCACTGATTGTCTCTTGAAAAAGATACCAAAAAGAGAACTCCTAGGAATATTATAACCAAATTTGAGAGTTCCCAGGTCAAGGAGAAAATATTACAAGCTTCCTGGAAGAAATATTTTGAGAATTGTGGAAACACAATCAGGGAACCACAAGATCTCGCAGCTTCTACATTAAGGCATCAAAGGGCTTGGAATATGATAGTGTCAAAGTCAAAGGAGCTAGGATTAAAACCAAGAATCACCTACCAAGCAAAACTAAGTATAATTTTTCAGGGTAAAATATGATCATTCAATGAAATAGAGGACTTTCAAGCATTCTTGAAGAAAAAAACACAGCTGAACAGAAAATTTTACTTTCAAATACAAAAAGCAAGAGAAGCATGAAAAGGTAAATAGGAAAAAGAAATCATAAGGAACTTTTAAAGTTGAACTATGTACATTTCTACATGGAAAATGATAATTGTAACTCATGAGACTTTTCTCAATATCAAGAGAGTTAAACAGAATATATATGTATACATATATATGTATGCATAGGAGGATTTATGTGTGTATAAATACATATGTGAGTGTGTGTATATATGTATAAATGTATACATGGACAGAGGGTACAGGATCAGTTGAATATGAAAGGATGATATCTAAAAAATAAAATTAAAGGTGAGGGATGAATACAATGGGACAGGGAGAATAGGGTAAATTATCTCATAAAAGAAGCAAGAGAAAACCATTACAATGGAGGGGAAGAGCGGGAAAGTGAAAGAGAATGGGTCAACCTTATTCTCAATGAATTTGGCTCAAGGAGGGAACAACATACATACTCAATTGGATATCCTACCCGATGGGAAAGTGGGGGGAAGGGGATAAGAGGGGGGATGATAGAAGCGAGGGCAGATTGGGGAGAAGGTAGTTAGAAGCAAACATTTTTGAAAAAGGACAGGGTCAAAGTAGAAACTAGAATAAATGGAGGGGCATGATAGGATGGAGCAAAATATAGTTAGTCTTTCACAATATAACTATTATGGAAACGTTTTGCATAACTACACATGTGCAATCTATATTGAAATTCTTGCTTCCCAGTAGGGGTGAGTGATGAGGGAAGAAGGGAAAGAATCTGGAAATCAAAAGTTTTAAAAAGAAATGTTTAAAAAAAGTTGTTTCTTTTATGTGCAAATGGGAAATAAGATATACAGGCACCAGAGTAAAAATTCCATCTTGCCCTAATAGAAAGTTAGGGGTGGGGGTAATGGGGGAGGACAGAAGAGGGAACAGATTGGGAGAAGGGGTATCCAGTAGGCTTGCTATCTTGGGATGAAGGTAGGGGAAAGTTGGGGAGAAAATTTGTAACTCAAAATATTATGGAAATGAATGTTGAAAACTAAAAATAAATAAAATGGGGGAAAAACAAAAAAAAAGAAAAAAAAATTAAATATTTTTTGAGAACATCCCATGAAATAAATTCATACCCATGCCATCTCTCTCTCTCTCTCTCTCTCTCTCTCTCTCTCTCTCTCTCTCTCTCGCTCTCTCTCTCTCTCTCTCTCTCTCTCTGTTCTTAGGGGTTACAAGTATCACATTTCTATATAGGAATATGCCAAGTTCAATGCTATTAAGTCATTTAAGATTTATCTTTCTTGTTTACCTTTTTGTGGTTTTCTTGAGTCTTTTGTTTGAATGTTAAATTTCTATTCAGCTCTAATCTTTCCATCAGGAATACAAAAAAAGTTGTCAATTTCATTGAAAAATTCATTTTTTCCCTTGAAGGATTATATTGAGGTTTACTGAATAAGTAATTCTTGCTTATAATTCTAACTCCTCTGTCTTCTGGAATGTCATTTTCCAAGTCCTCTGTTCCTTTCACATGGAAGATGCTAAATCTTGTGTATTTTCATTTTAGAATCTCTTTTAGGAGGTGATCAGTTCCTACAAGAGATTTTAAAATAAAAACTTCTTGGAATATTATGGGAAAATTCCAGAGTGCCCAAATCAAAAAGAAAATATTGCAATCAGAGAAAGAAATCATTCAAATATTGTGAATTCTTTCCATTTCTATTGAAATTCTCTAGTTCAAGGATAGCAGGATAGTTTTCTATGAACATTTATTAAAATATGATGATCGTACTTTTTTTTATCCTAGTTTTAAGGTAGTCCAGTAATTCATAAATTATCTCTCCTTGATCTATTGTAGAGGGTGGTTGCTTATACAATGACATATTTCACATTTTTATTTTTTCAATATTTTGACTTTTATTGTTTCTTGATGTCTCATGGAGTTCTGCATAGCCAATTCTGATTTTAAGGAAATTATTTTCTTTCATGAGCTTTTGTATCTCTTTTTTTCTATTTAGCTTATTCTATTTTTTAAAGATATTTTCTTTTTAGTGGATTTTTGTGCCTCTTTTATCATTTGACCAATTCTGTCTGTTTTGAGATATTAATTTTCTTCAGTAATTTTTTGTGACTCCTTTACTAAGCTATTAAGTGTCTTTTCAGAATTTCCTTGTATTATTCTCACTTCTTTTTATCAAATTTTCCTGTATTTCTTTTATTCAATTTTTAAAATCCCTTTTAAACTCCTTCAGGAATATTTGTTAGTCTCGTTCCAATTCTTTTTGTTGTTCTTGAGGCTTTCTTATAGTTGTTTTGACATCATTGATTTTCTCTGTCACCATAGTAGCTTTTTGTGGTATAAAGGCAACCACTAGCAGCTTTCCAAAAGAATGCTACTGGGAACAGCTTTTAAGATTCTGATTACACAGTATAGTTAACACTCTATTTATTCCATAACAAATCAAAGCAAAACATTCATGGTAAATCAAAGTACAACATTCACAATATTACAACTTATGACAGAAAATCAATATATAGCATTCACAACAACTTACCACAGAAAATAGCCACATAGTTTCTACTACAGTGGTCACAAAGTTTTGAACAAAGAACAATCATTTAGTAACTCAAGCATTCACAAAATCCTTAATTCAATCACAAGGTGCAATAGTCAAAGTTTTCCACTCATGGAGCATACTAAGTTACAAATCAATTACTTTTTAAGTCATCAATCACTAAGTACAATCATTTAGTCAATCAATCATCCTTCATTATTCACTATTCAATCACTAGAAAATAAACAGACCCTCCACCGCTAGGTCACTAGTAAATTTACAATTTCTCAGTCAGTACACAGTATCTAAGTAAAGTCTTCTTTCATCTTTACTCAGTGTGGTTTCTCCAATTCCCTGGATCCCCTTCCATGGTCCTAGATCCTACCTGGATTCACCAAACTGTCACCTGGCTTCAAAGACAAACAGCTCCCAGGTCCTTGTCCAGCTCTTGATGCAGTTCCTACTCCACATTGGAGCTTATAGTGTCCAGTACATCTCAGATGCTTCACAGTCTCTATTCCTGGGAAGACAAGGCTTAACAAAACCATGAACAGGCTCAAAGTACCAACATCACAGTCATGCTTCTTGAGTCTTTGGCAGCTCCGTCTCGCCCTTGGAAATCCTCAACAGCCTCAGCAGCTCTTGCTGGCCCTCAGCTCTGACTGACTCTCAGAAATCCTTAGCAGCTCTGGCTGGCCCTCGGACTTAGCAGAAGTTTCAACTGGTTCCCAGAATCAAAATCACTTCATCCAGGTTCTGAAAAATCAAAATCATTCTCTCCAGCCTGCAAGGGGTCTTTCCTATTCAGCCTCTCCCTCCAATAGCTTCTGCCTCCAGACCCTGGCTCCAAGATGATCTAACTCTCACTCTCTGGGGCTTTTCTTATATACACACAGCATTAGCTTCCTGTTTCAGCCCACCCCTTACTGTTACATCAGCAACAGGAGTCAGGAGTTCATACTTTCTGATTCCCCAACAGAGGCTTGATCAATTACTAAGCGCTAAGTATCTGCTACCTTTGCCTACACAAAGTTATCTTCAAATTCAAATTACATTATATATGTGGTCAGGTTCTTTGTTGTTGTTTGCTATTTTTTCAATCTATTTCTTGACATTTCACTTTATATTAAAATTGTTCTCTGCTCCAGATTGGAGGGATACCCTCTTAAACTTCAGGTTATTTTAATGCTATTATTTTCAGAGGAAGTTCTGAGAGTCTGCAAGTTTTGATTATTTTCATAGTGGTATGATCCAAGGAAAGGTGTAGTCAGCCACACAGGTCAGTGTGGCCTGTGCTCTGATTTTTACATAGAAAGGTACCATGCTCCTTTGCAACCACACGTTCTAGCCTTCCTCTTGTCACTGGAACTGTAATCAGATCCCTTACTTTCCTGTGGCCACGAGTGTCAGTGATCTTTACTGCCTTGGAACTGAGACAAGGGCCCCTACTCCATTGTGAGCTACCACAAGCATGCTTCTCAACCATGGAAATGTGAGCGAGCCCCTGCTCCCCTGTGACCACACATGTTAGTGTTTCCTTTCATCCTGGAACTGAGACTCTGAATTGTTTGTGGGCAATGCAACAGGGTCCTGTACTCAATGGCAGCAAATCTCTCTGCAATGATCTAGGCTGGCTCAGTCCCCACTGTCATAGCCCGCCTCCTTCCTAAATGTTCTTGGGCTAAAAAATGTCATGCTCTGACTTTTTGTTAGCTTTGCTACTCCAGAATTCAACTTGAAGAATTATTTTAAAGTTGTATGGGAGGGAATGTTGGGAGAATTCAGCTGTGTTCCTGCCTCTACTCCACCATTTTTATCCTTCTGATATACTCTTAAGATAGTTTACAAGAAACATGATTACAATATTGATAGTTTGTGTCATGTTAGAAGTATATGGTTCCTTTTTTTTAGAAAGGACTAAATATTAGACACATTAGTAATTACTTTTATTCTCTATTTCTAAGTCATGAAAGGAAATCCTCTTTTATAATACCAAATATTTATTGTACTACAGAAATAAATGTATTCATTGTAGATGTATTGCTTTTTTTATTACAGGAATCTGAAGGATATGAAAGGAACAGTGTCATTAAGATGATTTTGTGTGATCACTTTTCACTAATACTTTGGGCTAGTTAGAAAACACATGCTTTAAAAATATATTGAACTAGCAGAGATATCTATGTCTTCCCCAAAAGACCAAGAGCTAAGTGGACTTATGTAATGCTATCCTAAATAACATTTTATTGTTCTTATATGAGTGGATAACATATTGTTAGGGCCATTAGAGCCACTATAACAGAGTGTCAGACATGGAGGATTAAAGTCTGGCTGTTGGGCTGATGCTGATGTCAATGTTTTTGCTTGCAGCCACATACATTTTAGATTAAAAAAATCTTGGGAGACATTTGCTATAACCTTAGGAAAGCATTGGTTTCCTGTAGATAAATTGACCAATCAATGTAAAAGGAATGTAACTCTGCAGTAACCAAACAGAGAGGCAACTTAAATAACTGACATTCAGGAAATTGGTATAATTAAACAGAGTGCAGACTCATTTGCCTATTTTGGATTGCATTTCCAGAGCTGTGAAAGTTCAGGCTTTTGCTGTGTGCATGTTATTTTGGTTCTTTTATTCAAGCTGTGCTGAGCCCTAGAGGCCCCTGAGACAGGCAGAAAGCCTTGACTCAGTGAATCCTTCTTATCCTGCCCTTGCAGGTTTTACTCAGTGTGAAGGTGAGAAGGAAATCAAGAGTTGAGGCAAAAATAAGTGACAGGGACAATCGATGGGTAAAAATTAATCCCCACCTGCAGCCAGAAACCAAGGCACAATAGATGGCTCTTTGATCTTCTGCTCAATCCCTGCTTCATTTCCCATAGTACCTCATTGTTTTCCACACAAGTAACTTTGACCATGACATATACATGACTCTGGTCATTTTAAACAAGGGGAAAGGTTTTGTAATATTACTACTATACACTTAAAGATAGTATTAAGTACATAAAAAATCTTCAGGGAGAAGAATTAAGTACTATCGCAAAAATGGAGGTAAATCAAAATGCTGTGGAAGAGTCATACATAACAATTTATTGGATATAGTAGGTGAGGGAGAGAGTAGAATCAGACGACTACATGATGGTTCTATTTGGTTTAGCTACTGTTTACAATATGACCTTGAGTGAATTAATTAACCTTTCTGAGACTCACTTCCTTCAAAACAAAATGAAGCAAGTACACCATCTATCTCCCAGGATTATTGCAAAGAAGATTAAAATACATCTGGATGTGCTTTGAAAATTATGAATATGCTATGAATATATGATTGTACTACTATATGAACATAAGCCACTTAATTTGATTTCAATCAAATCCCTGTCCCCCATTGGAAAAGAACAAAAAAGAAAATCTTTGTAATAAATACACAAACATAATAAATTGACATGTTAGTCAAATAAGAAAACTGTTTATCTCATTCTAGAAGCATCAGTTTTTTGTCAGCAGATGGGTAGCATTATTTACCATCTTTTCTCTGGAATCATGATTGACCATTGTTGATCAGAGTTCTTAAGCTTTTTGAAATTGATAATTTTTACAAAACCAAAGTAGCTAAGATTGGAAGGGAAATAGATAATTGATGGGGAAAAAATCTTTATATTGAGTTTATCTTATAAAGTTTTCATTTCCAAGATAGGAGGAACTGATTCCATTTTATAACAACAAAAATCTTTCACCAACTGATAAATGGTGAAAATATGTGAATACATAATTTTCAAGGGAAGAAATTCATGCTATCAATAGCCATATAAGGAAAAATGCACCAAAATACTGATAATTATTGATGTGTTAATTAGATACCTCTAAGGTTCCCCCACACTACCATTAGACTGGTAAACCTGATGAAAGAAACTAATATGATAAATGTTGGAGGAAATGCAGGAAAATAAGTACTTTAGTGTACTAGTGGTGGAGCCAAGAATTGGTTTAGTCACTCTGGAAAGAAATTTGAAATTATGCTGCTAAATTTCTTTCTGTACCCTTTCATACAGAGACACCACTACTAGACTTAGAACCAAGAGATCTACGAAAAGAAGAAAACGACCTGAATGTATGAAAATATTTATAGCAGGATTCTTCAAATCAACAACAAAAAAAAGAATTATAAACTAAGTAGTTGCCAATCAATTCAAGAATGACTGAACAAATTTAATACTACTGTGCTATATGAAAAAAGAAGTAATTGCAAAGAAGCCTGATGAGACAAAAGAAGAGATACCAAGAGAAGTCCTCAGAATGAAGACAATGTATACTAGAACAAGTTATTTTAATATCCAAACACATTTTACCACTGTTTTGGATCTAAGATCAGATGTGAGGTGTTTCTTTGAACAAAAATTTTTGCTTGATCTAATATTTTTAAATCCTTACTAAATTCCTCCATTGGCATGTTCTTTGATTTCTCTCAAGTTCAACGCCTTCCCCTCCATTAATGGTATAATGTTTACCTTATGTCTCAAGCTCTTTGCTATTTTTGCCTTGTAGTAAGCTTCCTGAAAATAAATTTCAAACTTTATTGACGCATATTGATACCCTCTCATTCTTAATATCTTCCTCTCTCCTTTAAATATTAATAGTTTTTCATATTGATCATTATAATCCCAGAATAATATAGTTAGAGCTGGAAAGGATTTTTGTACTTTACCTTTCACTCAGATATCATCAGAAACAAATCAAAATTTAACTCAAGCAGTACTCAGATAATCTATATAATATAATGAGACTATCAGATCTAAGACCATGCATTCTCTTCAATAGCTCCATCATGATATTTGCTGTTTTCTATTATATCACTTGGTTCATACTCTTTTGATTGGTGTCCTAGCATTAACCCTCATCCTTATAGATCTGAATTATTATTATTATTTAATTCTTGAAACAGAATGGAAAAATCCTCCATTATCTCATCAGCTAGTAAGTTATTCAATCCTTTTATCTATTTATCTTAATAATACTGCCTCTTCCTCTTCTTGAATATTCTAAGATATCTTAATGGAATAATAATAATAACTATTACCTACTATATGCCAGGCACCATGCTAAGGGTTTTGCAAATATATCATCTGATACTCACAATAATGCTGAGAGATATATACTATTATTTTTTTTTCTTTTTGGAGGGCAATTGGGGTTAAGTGACTTGCCCAAGGCCATATGGCTAGTTTTTGTGTTTAGTGTCTGAGGCTGAATTTGAACTAGGTCCTCCCGACTCCAGGACCAGTGCTCTATTCACTGTGTCACCTAACCACCCCCAATATGTACTATTATTATCCCCATTGTACAGTAGAGGAAATGAGCAAAGTGACTTGCCTGGGGTAAAAGAACTATAAGTGTCAGAGGCTATATTTGAACAATTATTCTAGGCCAGTTAGGTGGTGCAGTGTTGGGCCTGGAGTCAGGAAAATCTGTGTTAAAATCTCATCTTAGACATTTACTAGCTGTGTGACCCTGGGAAAATCACTTAATTCTGTTTGCCTCAGCTTCTTCATCTGTAAAATGAGCTGAAGAAGGAAATAGCAAACCACTCAAGTATTTTTGCCAAGAGAACCCCAAATGGGGTCTCAAAGAGTTGAATTGAACACAGCTAAAACAACCAAACAAATTGATGAATCTGGGCCAAGCACTATCCACTCTACCACCTAGTTGTATAGTATGGTTTCTTTCTTACTTGATCTTCTTCTTTCATCATTATAAGAATTTCTGTTTTAACAGTAGGAAGGAGGTGTGAGATCATTGAGTCTAACCACTTTATCTTTATCTTGAGGCTCTGATTCCTTGAAAGCTTCAGAAACTCATCCATGCAGTTATTCCCTCTACTGATGCAAGATTTAATCCACCAACTCCTCCTTACTCTGTAGCCATTTTAAAAAGCTAATCAATAAAGTCTTCTATTCTCTCAACATAAAGTAGTTTGTTCATTTTTGAGGATTTTTTTAAACTTGGGGAGACCTTTAAGAAAACAGTCACCATGAAATAACTGTTTATAAATCATAAATTCTAGACATGTCTCCTTTAACTTCCTTCACATAATTTGGTCATTTAAGAGATCATAATTAGAAAAAGTCAAGTACTTTAATATATTTATATATATAATATATGTCCAATATGTGTATGTGTATACATATATACAGAAAATAATATGCAGAAATAAAATGCACAAACAAAACTTTCCATCAAGAAAAAAATAAGTATAGCTTTAAGTTCAGAAAATACAGTATTCTAAAAATTTCTATTTGGTATGTAAGCTATGTCAATAAAGCCTTTAAATAGAACTTCTAAACTTAATTTACAGCTGGAAAATTTTACACAAAACATTGAACTTTGACACATTTTATTCATTCTTTTAAATTTCTATGTAAACAGATATTAATGCTTTTTTAAAAACCTGTAGTGTAGGGGCGGCCAGGTCACACAGCAGGTAAGAGCACCTGGCCTCAGTGTCAGGATAACCTGGGGATCCAATCTGGGCTCAGATACTTAACACCCACCCGGAAACACCTGGCCGTGTAAGCTTGAGCAAGTTACTTAACCCCAATTGCTTTAAAAAAAAACCTGTAGTGAACTTCAACAAACAATTATATAAAGAATAAGCCTAAATAGTCCATTAGAAAGTCAGTGTTGCACAATGGATAAAGAATTATTTTGTAATTGGTAAGATCTGGCTTTAAGCCCAGCCCCTGTTATATATTGACTCTGTGACCATGAACAAATAATTTAATATCATAGAGCCTCCAGGAAACTCTAAGAATACATTGTAGAGCAGTTTTTCATCTTCTTTGGAAGATGAGAATTGGAATTTCCTCCCTGCACATTTCCTAAACCAATGTAATCCCAGGTACAGAGGAAAAACAAACCAGCAAGCAAAAGTATCTCATTTTGGTTTGCAGAATATTTAAGGATCATCCTGTCTTCCCTGAAACAGTTTTTTTTTTTGGTTTTGTTTTGTTTTTTATGAAGGATTTATTTTTCCTTTTCTTTTTTTCATATTTATTTACCACTCCTTCTCTGGATGCAAGCATACATTCTCTTTGTGCATAATTCTTGCCCATTTTCTTTCTCCTATATGTCTACATTGAAATATAGAATTTTGTTTTTTTTTTTACGAAGAATTTCTGTGGTAGATCAGTTCTAGCATGTAGCAGAATGTTTGACACAGTAAATACTTCATAAAATTTTGTTAACTGGTGGTAACTAGTTGGCAGAATGAATAGAGCACCAGCCCTGGAGTCAGGAGGGCCTGAATTCAAACCTGGCTTCAGACATTTAACACTTACTAGCTATGTGACATTGGTTGGGCAAGTCACTTCACCCCGATTGCCCTACCTTCCTCCCTCCAAAAAGCAAAAAAAATTTTTTTTAATTTGTTAATTGATTTCTTGTTGCCACTGACAGTATTTGGAATGTCTACCTGTTATCTCCCATTTTTATTAGATGATTGTCCCAGGACGTCAGTGATGTTCTTATGTGAATTCTATTAATTTATCACTGTTTACATGATCATGTTAGATCCTATTCCTGTCTATATGTGTATTTCTGGTGTTCTTTGGATTATTGGCATTTTTAATTCTTCTGAGACTGTGATCAAGCAAGATTTATATAGCTAGATAGCATAACTAAGAAAATATTTAAGTAAAGTGTTATTTTTTAAAATCAGTGAAAAGTTTGATATCACAATGCTGAACATTTCCCAATACCAACTATTCTGATCTTCTCCTATCCATATATTTAATATATGTATGTATGTACATATAGAGGCAAGTTTATTATTCCTCTCCAGTGTGCATCCTAGATACACATATTGACAGAGTAATTTATTTTCTTTGGACATCATTTGAATTAAATGGGATAGGCCAAGGTAGAGGTAAGATGGTAGATTAAGGGCAGCCACCCAGATAAATTCTACTAATATTCCCTGCCAAACAACTTTATTTATTTATTTTTTGCAAGGCAATCAGGCTGAAAGTGACTTGCCCAGGGTCACACAGTGAATAAGGATCAAGTGTCTGAGGCTGGATTTTTAATCAGATTCTTCTGACTCCAGGGCAAACAACTTAAAAGAATGAAAAATGTAATATGTTTCAGCTAAAGTGAAAATTATAGGGGTAGTATTTATGATCTCAGAAAAAGCAAAAGCAAAAATAGACCTAATTAAAAGAGGTAATCAGAAAAACTATATTTTGCTAAAAGGTACCATAGATAATGAAGTGATAACAATTTTTTGCAAGAAATTTTTCTGAAAAAGTGTTCATTTCTCAACATATACTGAAAATAGAACTGAGTCAAATAGACAAAATAAGAGTCATTACTCAACTGATAAATGTCCACAGGATATGAAAAGGAAATTTTCAGAATAAGAAATCAAAGCTATCTATATTCACATAAAAAAGCTCTAGATCACTATTGATTAGAGAATGGCAAATAAAAACAACTCTGAGTTAGTTCCCCACACCTATTAGAAATTACATATGGAGGAGTCGAGGGAAAAATTGGTAAATTAATGGAGTGCCAGTAGAGTAGGGAACTGGTCTGACTATTTTGGATAATAATTTGGAATGAGGCCCAAAGTGTTATAAAAATTGTGCATATTCTTTGCCCCAGCAACACCACTACTAGGTATGTATACCAAAGAGACCAAATAAAAAGTAAAAAGACCTGTATGTATAAAAGTATTTGTAGCAGCTATTTTTGTACTAGTGCAAAATTGGAAGTTGAGGGGATATTCATATATTGGTGAATGACTAAAGAAGTTGTAGCATATGATTTGGATAGACTACTATTGTGCTACAAGAAATGATATGAGGGTAGGTTTCAGAAAAAAACATAGCTAGACCTATATTAACTGATGCAAAATAAAGTGAGAAGAACCAGGATATCAGCATGCACATAGCAGCAATGTAGTAATGATGATCAACTGTGAATGATTTGACTACTCTGATCAGTACAATGATCTAAGACAATTCCAAAGGACTCATGATGAAAATATGTTAGTCACCTCCAAAGGGAAAACTGATAAACTCCAAGGGCAAATTGAAGCATTATTTTCACTTTCCTTATTATTCTTGCTTTTTAAAATATGGTTTATGTGGAAATATATTTTGCATGATTTCACATGTATAAATGCTATAATATTGCTTGCAGTTTCTGTGGGTTGGGGAGGGTTTGGAAAGGAAGGAGAGAAATTGGAACTCAAAATGTATAAAGAAAAATACTAAATATTTATAAATTATATATTTTAAATGGAATAGACCATATCATCCTGTGTAACACATTACTGGATTTTATAACTCAGAAGATCATTGAATTAAATAATTGGTCACATATATTTCACAGGATTTTTATGTTATTTATAGATATTAGATAATATTAATCTGATTAGAACTTTTGAGTCTTGTTTTTGCTGTATTGAATTAAATGATTAAAGTCAACAAAAAGAAAGCATATCAAATATGTGTGTATACATACATACATACATATATGTCTATACATATATAAATATATATATACACATATGTAATTTTCATAGTCAGGTATATAATCATAAAACTGTAGTTCATTGGAAGAAATGGGCTATGAAATTCAGCTTCTTTTCCTTCTCTATTTTCTTTTTTAGTGCTTTTAATCTCATGAAAGTTATATTGATATGAGGAAACGTGTATGTATGTATATATACATATATACACATATACACATATATATGTATATACAAGTCACAATATGCAGATATCTTCTCTATTGACTTCTTTTTTTAGGAAAAAGGAACTCCTTTCCCCTCATTCTTTTAGAATATTACCTTCTTTGAGTAAGATATTTCAGAATTAATTTCTTCATTCCTTTTAAATTGTGATACTTTCAATTCATTTTTCTTCTTTATGTATCACAAAGGATGAAGCAAGGACAGAGTCCAAACTATACTTGATACAGAGACCCCTTTATAATATTTTTAATGAGATGGCATCCAGCCTCTATGTTAAGATCTTGAATGGTAGGTGCTATGTCCAATCCCAGGGCAATTTGTTACACTTTCAGAAAACTCTAATTGTGAGGAAATATTTCCTTCCATTAAACCTAAGCTTATGCCTTACCAACTTCCACTCATTGCTTCTACCCATACTTATTCTCTCTCTACCCAAACAGAACAAACAGAATCTCTTCCACATAACAAGGCTTCAAATATTTAAAAATAGGGTACAATGCCTTTCAAGTTTTCTCTTTTCCAGGGTAAACATACCCAGATTCTTTAAGCAGCTGCCTTTACTGACTTCTTCAGTGCCATTATCATTTCCTTATAGAATACACTGAGGACAGCTTCTTTCGTCTTCTGCAAGATCTACACATTTTTTTTAATTCAGCCCTTTGTTCATATCACTTTTGAGCTTTAAATTTCATCTATAATGGTACTCTTTCTTTTGTTGATCTTCCCTTCTGTTTATTTCTCGAAATGCAGTCTCCATCACAACTCTTTCTTCTCTTGACCTCAAACTATTTGCTTCTGAGGCAATTCTGATTCTGACCTCTGATCAATGTAATCTCTCTTCTACCTACTATCTATCTTCAGTATCTTTTATTCATCCCCATTTTAACACTTTTACTTCACTATTTTTCTCTATCACTATTTGACATCTACTTTATTTAATATCTCTTCCTGAAATCCTGCTTCCTCATTTTTCCCCATTTTTTTTAATGCCCTAGGTGGCTCCAGTGAATCCTTTTTGACTGATGTCACACACTCAGCTTCTATGTTTAGTTCCTTTGTAAGTTTGGACCCTTAAAAACTGACTCAGCTGCTCCTATTTCTCTTTTATTGGGCTATTTTCCTGAGCAGTTTGTATCGACATTAACTTTCTTAACTCCCTCTATGCAAATATAATGCACAATTCTATTTTTATAGTAAGAACTGCTATTTCATTATTCTTTCTACCAGAAACACTTTTTTGTGAATACATATTATATTCAAACTACTTCAAACATGTCTGTAATATATCTTTGTCTGTGTCCTATACTACCTATGTCTCATCTCTGTCCCTGAATGAAAAGTACGAGGCAACTCATTCACCCAATCCTTCCTTTGCCCTAGTTCTATTTCTCCAGACTAAACCTCAAACTTTTCTGCTACTAGCAGTATTAAAAACTCAGAACCTCTCTTTGAAGAAGGCAAAATGTCTCTCATCCTGCCTATTTCACAACTAAAGTGAAAGAAAAAAAAACTTTAACTTTTAACTCTTGAGCTAAATTTATACGTTTTTTCAAACAGTCCTGTATTCTTTTCCCCTTCTACATTCTTTAATCTTAAAATTTCTTAATTTTATTGACATGGATATTTTCTTCCACTCACAAAAGAGATTATTATTTGGTGATCAAATGTCTAAAAGGTTTTTTGCACTTAGCCCTTGAAAAAATGCCAGTAATCATGTTTATACTAAAAGGTTTTATAGCTTGGCAGGAATTGCCTAGAGAGCACCTAGAGAGAAGAACATATGAAGAAGAGAGTGATTGACAGTATCCAAGATTACAGAGAGGTCAGGAAAGCAGAAGATTAAGAAAAATTCATTAGATTTGACCGCTGTGAGATTGTTAGTACCTTTGGAGAGTGCAATATTGGTCAAAGGATGAGGTTGGAAACTAGACTATAGAGTTAAGAAAAGAGTGAGAAGGAAAGAAGTAGAAGTGCCTATGGCAGACAGCCTTGTTGAGGAGTATAGTCACAAACAGGAGGAGAGACATAGTATGACAGCCAGCAGAAGTTGATAGGTTAAATGATGGGTTTTTGTTTTTGTTTTTAAGAATGGGAGAGATGTGGGCCTCTCTGTAGGCAACAGAGAAGCAACCAGTAGACAGAGTTAATTGAGAGTGTAAGGAAGACAGACAAAACAACCTGCTGGTAAAGATGGGATTGAATGGGATCAGATGTATACATGGAGGGATTTATTTCAAAAGGAGAAGGGCCACCTCATTATGTGTGAAAGAGACCAAGATATTTTGTGCCAGAAGGCATCTGGGAAATGTAAGTTGAGGAAGAGTTTAGAAAAGGAAATTCTCATGGCCCCAGCTTTCTCAGTAAAATATGAGTCAAGGTTCTCAGCTGAGAGTGGGGGGTGGGAGGGAGGGAAAGGAGAACTATAAGAGGTTTGAGGAAGTAGGGAAATGTTTGATAAAGTCATTGTGATGAGTGGGGCATTTAGGGGACTACATTTAAGAATTTAGGGGGCATTTAGGTAAAGAATTACCTTAATGCAGAGAGTTCAATTGAGATTATGTAACATAAACATGTAGTAGACAGCATGGTTTCATGAATTTTCTTTAGCTTCATTCGACTGTATGTGAGTAGGAGCAAAGTAGGCAGAGCAATACAGGGCTGAGCCTTGACAGGGCAAGAAAGACATTAGAATAAAGGTGACAAAACAAGAACAGGGTTTAGCTGGTTAACTAAAAAGTAAAGGTAGGGAAGGGAAGAGGGTCATCAGTGCAGTGGTGATGACCTGGGAAAGAGCTGAGAAGTGAAGTATTGGAGGTCTTGGTGAGGATAAAGAACAGGGTCTGGACTTGTAAGGGAGAGGGAGAGGTGAAATGACAACAAATTGTGATCAAATAATAAAATTTAATAGCTCATAAATGTAGAAATGGATCAGTTGTGCGTGATGTCAAGATCAAGAGTATAATCATATTTATGAGTAATTGAGGTAAGGTGGAATAGTAGGTCATTGGAAATGAGGAAGCTGAGGTAATGGAAGTCAAGCATCTTTGAGGAAAAATCAATATGCACTTTTATGTTCCCAGTATGAGGACAGGAGTTAGGAAGCAGAGAAAGATTAGAAAGTAGGCACTGCACTCATTAAGGGTGATGTCCTAGTGGGAGGGAGATAAAAGGTACCAGAATTTTCATTGGATATAAGATCTGAATTGTATGGACTTATACAGGAGGAGACATTACTGAGTTGATGTAGGGAGAGGAAGAGCCTGGAAGCAGCAATACAGAGCAAGGAGTATTCCAGCTCCACCACCTGCACTTGCATATCATATGGACCTATGATTTGGAAGGAATGAGTGAATATGC
Source organism: Petaurus breviceps papuanus (assembly GCF_028583685.1). NCBI lineage: Eukaryota > Metazoa > Chordata > Mammalia > Diprotodontia > Petauridae > Petaurus > Petaurus breviceps. The sequence goes on from NW_027187372.1 coordinate 14,720,635, forward strand.
AGCCATGTTTATTTTCTTTTGGGGGTTATATGATAAAAATCAACTCCAACAACCTTAGGAACTGCATTTAGGAAAGACATTGATAAGCTACAGTAATCCTGTGGAGGATAAACAAGATTGTCAAGTGTTATGACCATGCCAAATAAGATCTGTTGAAGAAACTGGGCATAATTAGCTTGGAAAAGAGAAAACTTATGAGTTATATAATAATTATTCTTGATTATTTGAAGACATATTATATTGAAGGATTGTTATTTGCTGTATTTGGCCCCTGAAGGCATAATTAGGAGCAATGGATACAAGATGCAGAACTAAATTTAGGTCTGATTTGAGGAAAAGAAATCCTAATAGTAATAGTTGCCCCCACATGACATAGACTGCTATGGCATATAGTGGATCCCCCTTCATTGGTGATTTTCCAAAAAAAGAAAAGGTTTTCTTTTAAAATGGACCCATTTTCTTTACAAAGAAAATAGATAATGATTTAATGTATTCATAGTTTAGCAGCCTTATCTCTTCCATGACCACTACTAAGATATTATAAAAACAAGAATACCAGCAAAAAATAAAAAAAAAAAATCAAGCTTTAACTACTACAACTCTTCCATTCCTTTAAGTCCTAAATAAATTTATTTTCACTTTACAGTTTCTTGATGAGACAAACATGGGTTTTCTCTGATGACAAATGAAATGATGCTATGGTTGGTCTTTCATCATCATCATATCATTATAAAACTGTTGCTACAATTAGGGTTTTCAGTTGGAGTAAATGTACCATGAATATTCATGGAATTTTGATAGATTGTGGAAAAATTTTCTCTGAGTTCTGAACTTAATTCAGAGGAAAATTCATTGAAAACATGCAATATAAACTTCCAGTTCTACAGCTTTCATTGCCATTAAGACAGTATATTTAAAATGATCCTTCACATCATTAAGAGTTTCCAACTGAAACAAGTGGTTTCCATGTTTAGTTTATACTTCTCAGACTTTCATGTCTTCAAAATAAATTTACATTTAAGAATTATTTCATTGTGAATACATGAACACTATGGGAAAACAGCAACAACAATAATGACAACATTAATAATAGTAATAACAATAATAATATCTAGCATTTATATAGTACTTTAAGCTTTACAAATATAATCCTATTTTATCCTCACAAGACTTGGAATTTTGTACTCATTTTCCAGATGAGGAAACTGAGGCAAAAAGAGGTTAATGACTTGCCTAAGGCCACATATAGCTCTTAAGTTTCTGAGACTGGATTTGAATTCAGGTGTTTGTGATTTCAGGACCAGCACTCTATTTATAGATCCACTACACTACATCTCAATAGAACCTACAGATATTTGGAAAACCAGAGTAGAATTGATTTTTATAAAAACTCCATTTTCAACATTTGCTTTTGAAAGTATGTTAGTGCTTCACATTCCTTCAAAATTGCCCAAAGACAGAAACAATTAGAAATTATTACAGATTCCAGTGAGGAACTGAGTAAAATATCCTCAAAACTTCTATAGCACAATGAGATTTACTTCCCAGTCTTAAGCATTTTCAATTAGGTGATTGGCACCTGAAGAACAAAAAATTTTTTGCCTGGATGATATGTTATTGATTCACAACCAATAAGCTGTGACACTTTGAGTATGTGTGCTTGCATTTGTGTGGTTATTTAACACATCTAAGAGTGAGAATATAGATGAAAAGATGATGAGACATTTTGACTGGAGGTGGGCAGAGTTTAATTAAAAGCATTATAGTTTCCTTTCATTCTAGTGGGCCCTAACAAGCACAGAGCCATGTTGCCAATTAGAATAGTTTGAAAAACACTGGTGCATAGAATGTCTAACAGAGTACTATTAATCTTATTAATACTCTGTTAATAGTAACTCAGTTAGAGATTTTAGGTGGCACAGTGAGTAGAGCACCAGCCCTGGCATCAGGAGGACCTGAGTTCAGATTCAGCCTCAGACACAACAAAAAAACAAAATAAAACAAAAACCTAGCTGTATGACCTTGGGCAAGTTACTTAACCCCAATTGCCCTCCAAAAAGAATAAAAGCAAACAAACAAATAGTAACTCAGATGAAATTAATAGATCAGTAGTCACTGAAACTGAAATCTAAAAGTTACATTAAGAATATGAAAAAGAACTATCCAGTAAGCTAATTAGTCACTCCCGTCAGAATGGCAATCCAAGCATCCTCAACCATTATTCAGTGTGTCTTTTGAAGGAGAATGTTATTCCTGTTCTACTGATGGATAAAGAGAAAGAAATTGGTCATTGATGGGCAAAAACTCCTATTTTTGTGAATTGGGCTATGTAGCACTTTTGCTTTGCTCTCGATGAGAAAGAAGAACTGAAAAACAGAAGTTAGAAGTCTGTATAGAATAATTATGCATGTGTGTATGTACATATGTATGTGTTTATATGTATGTCTGTATACACACACATGCCTATTTACGTCTAATGGGGACCATCTCTAGGGTGGAAGGAGAGAAGAAAAAAAGAAACTTTCATGATAACTTTGTTGTATATTTAAATAGGAATAGCAAGTTGTACATAGTTGAGTGCAGTTTCATGTGCAATCATCTTTTTATTATACTATGTTATGAAAATGCTTGTTTTGTTCCATAAATTAAAAAAATAAAATTTAAAATTTATATTAAGATAAAGATTATGTTTCTTGCATTAAAAATCCTAATACTTCAGAAATTTTGAAAAATTACATTAATATTGTTTAGTAAACATTTTCATTCATAATATACATGTATTTCAAAAGAAGGAGAAATTTAACAGTCATACATACATATGTGTGTATGTGTGTGTGTGCTTTTGTTTTGTTTGAGTCTATCTCTAATGTATATTATCTTTGTAGCCCTGAGCAAGGCACTAGACTTCTTATCACCCCCAGAAAACTATAATCCTAAAAAGTAAGCAACATTTGTAAATCTACATTACTGTCAGGGGAGTCTATTTCCAATGAGTTCCTTACTGGAATTAGGTCTGGGAGAGAGGGAGAGAGAACAAAATGCCTTCAGAGAAGACAGAGAGACAGAGAGAGACAGAGAGGGACAGGGGAAGGCAGAGACTAATAAAGAGACAGAGAAAAAGATGGACAATAGAGACAGAGAGAAATAGAGACTGAGAGAGATGGGAAGGATATATATATATGTATATATCATATATATTACACATATGTGTGTATATATATATACACACACATATACACACACACACACACACACAGAGAAGCGGAGAAACAAAGAGACAAAAATACAGAGGAGAAAATGACTTGGAAGTACTTGGTATTGCATAACCATAGAATTATATATTTAGAGTCATAAGGAGCCTTAGAATAATTTAATTCAGCTACTTTGATAGAGGAAGAAATTGAAAACCAGAGTGGTTAAATAACTTGTACAAGGTCATGCAGGTCTTAAATGTTAGAGCCAAGATGCTATTTTCAGCATTAGAGCTCAAAATTCAAAACTCTTTCAAATTGTATTCTTTCTGGTTCACACAATTATGCTGAAGCAGTGTTTGGCATTCCCTGCTCTCATCATTTCCTGTTGAGTGGCATAGAAGACAGTCCAAAGTCATTTAAATAATACTATTCAACTGATAACCCTGAAGGGCCTATTAGGACCATAAAGGAAAGTGGGGTAGGGAGAACAGTAGATTCTACAGAGTATTTTGAACTTTATTTTATACCATAAGGGTACTGAGAGAGAAAAGATATCAGAATGTTATATTCACCTATAACCAAACTAGTATTGGGAATGGAAAATTATTTTAAACATATGAGAAAACATTTGTGTGAGGTGAAAGGTCAATTGAGCTATAATTCAAGGGAAAGTTTCAGAGGGAGACATCTGGTCTAGAAGTGATATTTTCACTACAATATATTCAAGAAAAACAGAAATCCTGAAGCACATCAGGGTCAGTGATAGACAGCTCCCTGGGAAAGGGGAGAACCAGAGTCATTTAATGAAACCTGATGAGAACAGGAGGTAAAAATGAAATGAAGGTAGTAACATGTCAGCAAAAATATTATAATTGTCATAGACTGAAAAATTCTAAAAAGAGCATCCGTGTGCAGGAAATAGGAGAAACCATGACAGTGAAAAAAATTGATAATATGCTATCATTTTGTAAGTAATTATTAATTCATGATCCACCATTTTCCTTTGATTTCTGTTATAATGCAACTCCTCAAAAGGTCAGTCAGCCCTTGAAGATCATGAATGAGTGATGAGATTACTCCTAGCCCTCAAAGCATGTATTCCTTAAATTTGGGTGGTATACCACCCAACTGAAACACCTGATTTCTGTTTAGAGTATAAAAAGAATCCAGTCTGGGTGAGCCTTTACACAGAGAAGGAACCACCTATCCTTAGTTACCTCCACTGGAGTTTTAGGGAAATCCAGTTCATGAAGGAGAAAACTAGCCAGAGAGGCCAGATATAGATGGCCTCCCTGGCCCAGATACCTTTAGGCTTCTGAATCTCTTGATAAAGCCCCTTTCTTAGCAGGAGTTGAAGACTTTTAGTCCACCTCCTAATTATATGTCCACCAATTGGATCTCATTTTCACTTGTAGGAATAGTTCCCTTTCAGAAGGCATTTAAGGAATTTAGTGTCTCCCTTCCTGTCTTTGGTTAAAAGAAACCTCTGATCATCAATTTATTGATTGCTGGATATCCTAATTAATAAATTGTTATTAATGACCCAGAAATTCTTTCTCTTGAGATTTCCATTTGTCTCAATAGTAAGTGATGTTGGTGACTACTGAACCTACCATATCCCTTGCTAAAAGCTGAGAACTATAGACAGATTGAAGAGCAATACTATGCAATAGCCACAGCCAAGCATGGAGTAGAATAGAAGTAATGATCATAATGGTCTCCTTAGGATACACATACCAAAGAGCCATGCCAAAGGCAATATTTCCTGGGAGCCTGCTCAGGCACAAATGTACATGAGTGAAAAAATTTATACAGTCCTCCAAGGAGACCTGTAAAGGGAGGATGAGGAATAAAAATGTGTATGAAGGGAGCATAATAGAGAAGGGAGTGCAGTTTATAAAGGAAAGAAGATGTGACTGGCCTGAAAGTCCTCTTTAATTGGAGGTCCTAGGAGAATCCATTCAATCAAAGGTAGAGGCTGCACAGCTTCAGGGTACTTTGATATGTGAAATCCAGGAGTGGAGTGAGTTTCTAGAATGAAGAAATTTCTGGAACACCCAGAGAAAACATTGGGAGTATAATATGGAAAGGAATGATTTTTCTTTAATTTCTTCATCTGAAATTCATACATTCATAAATATCCTTTGACCCTTTATCAATTGGGGAATGGCTTGTATTCTTATAAATTTGAATCACTTCTCCATATATTTGAGAAATAAAGCCATTATCAAAAATGCTGACTGTGAGGATTTTATGCCCTATACACAATTTTTGTGTAGGTATCATTTATCACTGAGAAAAAGGTACATACCTTTCTATCTGCATTCAATTTTCTCCAGAAGTTTACCATTTCTAACTTTTCTAAAATTCTATTCACCTTCTTAACTTTTTTCTTGTTTATATTGTGTGTTTAGATTTATCTAGTTCTGAGAGGGGGAGGTTGAGGTCCCCCATTAGGAGAGTTTTGGTGTCTATTTCTTCCTGTAACTCACTTAACTACTCTTCTAAGAATTTTGAAGCTATGCCACTTAGTGCATATTTATTTAGTATTTAGCATATGACTTCATTGTCTATGGTACCTCTTAGCAAGATGAAATTTCCTTCCGTTTCTCTTTTAATTATATATAATTTGGCTTTGCTTTATTCTAAATCAGGGTTGCTGTCCTTACTTTTTTTTTTACTTCAGATATTCCACTCAGACTTTTACCTTTACTGTGGGTGTATCTCTCTGTTTCAAATGTGTTTCTTGTAAACAACATATTACAGGATCCTGGTTTTTAATCCACTATGCTATCTGTTTCCTTTTTTATGAGAGAGTTCATCACATTCATATTCACAGTTGTGATTACCAACTGTGTCTTTCCCTTCATCCTATTTGTCTCTTTATGCTTTTCTTCCTACTTTTACCCTGTCCCTCCTAAACAGGGTTTTCTGATCACCTGCTCCCTCAATCTGCCTTTCCTTCTGTCACTCCCCCCCTCCTTTCTCTTTCCCCTTCCTCCTCCTAGTTCACAACAAGGCAAGATAAATTCATATAATCAACTGCATATATTATTCCCTCATTGAGTCAAATCTGATAACATTTAGGTTCAAATAATTCTCACATTCTTCCTTCTTTCTAACTACTGTAATAGGTCTTCTGTGCTGCTTCATGTGATGTAATTCATTCCATTTTGCCTCTGTCTTTTTTCTTCTCCCAGTACAATTCTTTTTTTTATCCCTATTTTTTTCCATATCATCACATCAAAATCCAATTATGCCCACACCCTGTCTATTTATCTTCCTTCTAGCTACCATAATAGACATACATTTCATAAAAGTTACAAGTATCATCTTCTTATGTAGGGATGTAAACAGTTTAACCTTATTTAATAAAATGTTTCTTTGTTTTTCCTGTTTACTATTGTATGTTTCTCTTGAGTCTTATATTTGAAGGTCAAATTTTTTGTTCATCTCTGATCTCATCAGGAAAGTTTGAAAGGCCCCTATTTCATTAGATAGCCATCTTTTTCCTCGAAAGACAATGTTTAATGAAACTCGGTAGTTGATTCTTGGTTGTATTCAGTGAGCTTTTGAACCTCCTTTTCCATTTGTCCAATTTTACTTTTTAAGACATCTTTCTCCTCTTTGACTTCTTGGATCTCTATTGCAATTTGGGTTATTCTATTTTTAAAGTGTTATTTTCTTCACCATTTTTTTTTGTGTGTCTTCTTTAGCAAGCTGTTAACTCATTTTTCATGATTTTCTTCTATCACTCTCATTTTTCTTCCCAATTTTTCCCCTATTTCCATTACTTGATTTTCAAAATTCTTTTTGAGCCCTTCCATGGCCTACAACCAATTCATATTTTTCTTGGAGGTGTGGATGGAGGAGCTTTGACTTTTTTTCTTCTGATTTTGTGTTTTGATCTTCCTTGTCACCATAGTAACTTTCAATATCAGAATATTTTTTTCTATTGCTTGCACATTTTCCCAGTTTATTATTTGACTTTTAAGTGTTTGTTAAAGTAAAGCTCTGCTTCCAGGGTTTAGAGAACACTGTCACAAGTTTCAGGGGTTTTGTGTAACTGTTTTCAGAGATGTTTCTAGGGACCTGTAAGTTTTCAGTGCTTCCAAGGTGGTATGATCTAAGGAGTGGTGTTTACTCTTCTACTGGCCATGCTTTGGTGAGTGAGTGACCACAAGCACTCTTTTCTGCCCTGGAACTGTGAGGAGGGTCCCCCCTCCAATGCTACCTCATGCTCTGCTATGCTAGCACTACTTTTCATCCTGATATTGCCACCCAGGACTCAGATATGAGTATAAGAAAAGCAACAGAGTCTTGCTTCAGTTCTAGTAAAAAATACCCCATAATCTCCTTCTGATCAGTTATTCAGCCTCCTCACTCTCTGTGGACTGAGAGCTCCAGAAGCAGCTGCTGATGATTCAGTCACTCCCAAGGCCTACTCCTGCTTTCCTGGGACCTAGATTCCTACTAGGCTTTTAGGCAGTCTGTAGCATTACCAGTCCAAATCCCTACTGATTGATTATTCAGTAGCTGTAATGGCAAACTAACCAGAAAAGATTCCTGATATGAGCCTATAATATTTTTGTGGAACATATGATCTACACTCACTACAATCTATATGTGTAACATCATTCTTGGATTTAAGCATACATTTTATACTATAAAACTTTTTTTCTCACATAGTTGAGAGATGGAAGAGAGGGAGGAAGGGAGGGAGGGAGGGGAAAAGAGAAAGAGACCAAAAGAGAGAGACAGAGAGACAGAGACAGAGAGACAGAGACAGAGACAGAGAGAGACAGAGACAGAGAGACAGAGAGAGAGAGACAGAGAAAGAGACAGAGACAGAGACAGAGAGAGAGAATTAATTAAACATTTACTATATGGTAGGTACTAATGCTAAGCAAAAATAGCTACAAAAAAGGATACAATGAATACTGAAAAAAGATTTTAAATTATAATAAGGGAAGACTAAATATAAAGGGGAGCTTGTGGAAAGTAGGGGCAGAGAGATGGATAACTTTGGGAGTGAAGTGAAGAGTGTGACTAGGCTCCCTCAAGAAATCATGGTCCAAATCAGTGACTTGCTGTGATAGTAATGGCAATTAAAGATTCCCCTGTATTGGCTTGGTTTTCAAATTGATTGTGTTAAAACCCAGAGTTTGTTAATCCCACCTGTGGGATGGGCTTGTTGATGTGAAAAGAAAGTCCTGAACTGGGAGGAGCTGGTGATGTAGATTTGGAGAGACAAGAGAGAGGCGGAAGATCTTTTTGGAAGCAGCACCTCGTGGAGAGAGAGAGAGACTAAGAGAATTGCTGGTGGCCGCTTTGAATTGCCCTGGACTTTTGAGACCTGCCCCCTAAGCTGCCAAGGACTGAGGAGACATGGCTGTTTTGCTGGTACTTTGTCTGTCTGTTTTGATGTTGTTTTGCCAGATTTGTCCACTGGTGAAAGACAGTCCTTTTGTTGAAGAAGTCCTGGAACCTGGCTGTTTGCTAAGAAGGCCTGCGACTGTCCTGCAGACAGAGAGTGAATACTGTCCACTGGTGAGGGACAGTACTGTTGTTGCAGGGGTCTGGAGACTGTCCTGCAGACAGAGTGAATACTGTCCACTGGTGAGGGACAGAGCTGTTGTTGCAGGGGTCTGGGAGCCTTTCTGTTGGTTCAGAAGCCCTGAAGAAGGATTTTCTTGTTGTATGTTTACAGAAATCCTGGGAGAGGGCTTTGCTAATGTGTTCAGGGGTTCTAGGACTGTTCTACAGACAGAGGATGAATTCATGAAGGGACTGGCAATGTATCTTATGGTCTTGCTAAGCCTTGTCTCCCCAGGAACTAAGATTGCTGAGAACTTGCCTCCTGTCAAGATGAAGAAAAGACCTCCATTTGGGTATTAAGTGCTGTGTTTAAACTTGATGTAACTCTGGGGTAGATTCAATTGTGATCCAGGGGTGGGGAACTTTTGACCTTATTGTGCTCTGTGATTGACAAATGAAGGTACTTTACCTATGTTTGGAAACTAATCTCCATTTGAGAAGAGGGGTTTTGTGGTGGACTAAATGAAGGTATAGCCTAGGGGTGGAGTAGTATTTAGAACCGGGACTTTGTAATTGATTGAATGATTGGAAGGTCCTGGGGTGGGGTAGTACTTGGAGATTATTTAATCACACTTAGTAAATGCTGTATTTTGAATGATGTAATGTTTTGATCTTCTCTGTTCTTGGTTTGTCACTGAATAAAATAGAGAGCACCTATGCTGGTATTTTGAACCTGGGAAGTTGCCTTTGCTTGGTATTACATTACACTTGCCAATGTAAATTTTAAGCCTCAGGACAACTTTACATATTTAAAATTACCTCCTGTTCCTCAGAGGGTGGCTTAATACTAATTTTCCAGATAGTATGCTCTGTTTTCACTGAATTAGAAAATTTTCAGTAAAGTATGAGGTCTGATAATTCACAAAATGTTGATTGAATACTTTCTCCTTGTCTTGTCCTGTTAATTATCATTTTTTCACATTCCAACACTTATTCAGCATTTTTTGATAATCATGTAATATCCTTGTTCTTACATTAAGGATTTTTTCCTAAAGAAATCTTTATCTATGTCAACATCTCTCATTTTAAAGTATATATTAAACATGCTGGCTTCAATTTTTTCAAAGGCTACATACTAAACATTATATCTAATAAACTAATAATGATTAAAAATATTTAATATGTAATATTATACAACAAAAATTACTACATGTAATTACTATGAAAGAAAAAATCACAAACAGGCAAATTAATGCCCTTATTCATCACCAATACATTTGGGTCTTTGGCATTTATTATTCATTTTGATTGGAAAGAGAAATAGCTAAGGGGAAAAATTCCAGATAAACTCCAGTATGAAATGGGTTTTAGGGAAAATACCTCCTACATGTAGACCAGGTGAAATGGTCACTGCAGTATTTAACTGATACTGGTTCATTTACTTATTGGTTTTTATATCTCATTTCCTGAGATAGCAAAGATATATGTTTTGATATTTTGTTTTAAAATTATAAAAATTCAAAAACTCATTGATAATTGATGATCCTTGAGTCTATCTGCCTCTCTCTTCTTAAACGTCAGTATTCCTGTCTATATAATTTATTAATAGTGTAACAAATAATACAAAAGTATATTACAATAATTCAACAGTGTATAGCAGTAAGAAATATCACAGCCAGAGTTATCTATAATCAATATGTGGAACTGCTGAAAAAGTGTGAAAAACATACTCTCACCCTTCAGCTTTTTTTTCAGGATGACAGCCACAGTATCTCAAGAATTCTCTTTAGAATGTCTTCTCCACAGTACAAGCATTAAACTTAATTCTTTCAGGAAATGTCTCTTCATTCTGTCTCAAAGATGACAGTAAACTCCCTCAGTCTCTCAGGAAGCATGTTCTTTTAGGCCATTCCCTCTATACTTCTCACAGTCTCCTGTTGGTCATGACAGTCAGCACACTCTAGATGACAGCTAAAATGTAAATCTCCCCAAGATTCTATTCCTCCAAAAATTTTAATGTCATGTTTGTAATCTCTGTGGGAGGGGTTATGAAAGTTGCTGTTACAGATTTAATTTTAAAAGCAAATAAATATGGATGACTGGCATGGAATCACCTAGGCTGCTCCTATTTTTGTCAATGGAGTAACAGAATTCAAATTCTGTGGAATTAAGATTTGTCAAATTTTGATTTTGTGCCTTCATCACCAAATAACAAAATATTTTTAATTTAAATCTCCTTTTCATCCATGATACAACTTTTACATAACTGTAAATCTACTATAGATTTTGTTTTTTTTCATTCATCATTCTTTTATACATTCATTTACTTATTTTAGAATTTAAGTCTGAAATAATCTTTCTGTCCTATGCATCTATTACATTCTTTCAATTTGTTTTTCATTTTCTTGTCTTTTTCACTAGTTACCTCACTTCCCTTTGATGCAATCCCTTTTCAGTTCTGTCTCTTTGAATCCCTTTTTCTTCAATACTCAGCTCAAGTCCTGCCATCTCCATGAAGTCATTCCTAAGCTCTGGAAATGTAGGTGCCTCTCCTCCCAGAATGATCTTGCATAAAGAACACTCTGTTACAATAATTAGCCAATTTTCACCCTGGGGCAATTTTATGGCCCTTCAGTTCCACCTGGTTCTTTTCTTTGCTACTTTTGGGAGGTTTAATTAAATACATTTTAGGAGTATAATCACCATAACATACAACCCTGAGTTAGGAATATTCCTAGCTTTAGGCAGAGGTTTGTCTCTCTGTCTTGATTTACATTTGTCTTATATTACTAGCTAACTCTTTGCCTCTTTGTGGTTAAGGCAAAATTCAGCTTACAGGAAATGTTTGGGTAAAGAAGCAACAGAGTATATTACAGTGACTGTTAATAGACAGGCACTAGGAGGGGAAGTTGAGGAAATAGCACTTTTTTTCTTGAAACTTCTGTAAGTTCTTGAGGAAGTGGGTACAACTGATGGCATCAGTCTTCTACTCCAAGACTCCTATAGTACTATATAGCCTTTTTCCATCTCTCTCCTTTCTGCCATATTTCAGTTTTAGTTTCTCTTTACATTGGTTGTTCCTGTGTTTCTCTCTGAGGCCAGATCCTAGGTGTCACCCTCTCTCCTGAACTATTTCCTGATTTATTCAAGCTCCTCTGAGTGTGACCAAATCCCTCATTCTTAGAAACTGACTTCTTGTTGCATTTAATTGAAATGTTTCTTAATCAGGAAGATATTTAAGCCTTCTTTGCAAGTATTTCTGTTCACTCAAGTTGTATTCTTATTTAGCAAATGTAAATTCCTTTAAACTAGTTTGGGTGAGGGGCAGTTAGGTGATGCAGTAAATAGAGCACCAGACCTGGAGTCAGGAGGACTTGGGTTCAAATCTAGCCTCAGACACAACACAAAAACTAGCCGTGTGACCTTGGAAAAGACATTTAACCCCAATTGCCCTCCAAAAAGCAAAAAAACAAAACAAAACAAAACAAAAACTATTTTGGATAATCAACCAATTTCCATTTCTACACATCTATTTAAAAAATGTACTTATTGCTTCTGCTGAAATGTAATCTTCTTGAGGGAAATAACTTCCACTTTTTTTTTCTCTGTATCCCCATTTGCCCAATTTCTACCATATTGCAGATGTTTACCAAATCCATGCTGATTAACTGACTGAAAAACTTCATAGCAAAGCAGTCACTATACTCAGCTAGGCTGGTCTGTACAAAGCAGACTCATGTATGGCTGGAACTATAGGCAGATCTTTTCCAGAATAGTAGGACCTGTAAAGACTCTGCATTAGGTTGTCACAATGGAAGGTATGATGTAGGCAATTATTTTGTTCCCCTGCCAGTCTCTGAAACATTTAAACCTTCATTAGCTTTTGTTTTTGTATATCCAGTCCCTGGACCAGATATAGAAAGAGCATGTAATAAATGTTTGTTGGTTGAGGGAGGATGAAGGGAGGACCCAATGGGGGAGATTGATATTAGCAAAAGAAAGACTATTATTTCTCATTATGTGACTCCATTTAGCATACAGCCCATTTGATCTCAAGTGGTAAAGGAAATATTCCAGTTTGGGAGACTAAAATTAGAGTTGAGGGGGTTGAATTTAAAGGCTTATTTCAAAGTATACATCAAATTGTTCAGGAGATATTACAAATAAGGGATATTTCTTCTTAGAATCCATCTGCCCCTTTAATATCTTTAAACTTCTGGATCAGGTTTGGAAGTGTACAGCTCTAATTCAGATAAAGAAAGTTTTATGACAAAGAGTATTTATGACAAAATCAGTCAAAGAACAGATAACTTTTTTTTAAACTAACAAATAAGTTGTGTGAGTTCAAAATGCCATCTCTCCAGGAAGTAGGGGAGAGAAGCCTGGCACCAAAGGCTGGGAGACTTGTGTTTCAACTCCTGCCTCCGGTTCATATCTGAGTAAATGGTGCCTCAAGAGCCTTTGAATTTCACAGTGCTTTAAAGCAAGTTTCTAAGGCAATACATTTCCAAGAAGATTCTGACCTTTATCATTAGAGATAGTTTCCTCACTCAGGCATATACTATATCAATTAAGTTAGAAGAGTAGTCTTTATCTCTTATTCTTTTTAAATTTAATATTTTATTTTTCTCCAATTACACGCAAAATAATTTTAACATTGAATTTTTTTTTCATTTTGAGTGGGAAATTCTCTCTATCATTCCCTACTCTCCACCCAATTGAGAAGGCAAGCAATTTAATATAGCTTATACATGTGCAATCATGGAAAACATATTTTTATAATAGTCATGCAGTGAAAGAAAACACAAACAACAATAATAAGAAAAATAAAGTTTAAAGGCGTGTTTTGATCTGCATTCAGACATTATCAGCTCTTTCTCTGGAGGGGGATAGTTTTTTTTCTTCCTAAGTCCTTTGGAATTGTCATGGATCCTTGTATTGTTGAGAATAGCTAAATCATTCACAGTTGGTCATCATGCAGTTTTGCTGTTTCTATGTATAATATTCTCCTGGTTCTGCTAATTTAATTTTGTATCATGCAGTTCACTGAAATTTTTCCAGGTTTTTCTGAGTACATCCTGCTCATAATTTCTTATAGTACAATAGTATTCCATCACAATCCTACACAACACCTTCTTCAGCCTTTCCCTGCTTGATGAGTATCCTCTCAATTTCCATTGCCACAATAAAATATCTGCTATAAAAAATTATACATATTGGTCCTTCTCCTTCTTAAAAAAAATCTCTTTGGGATATAAATCTAGTAGTGGTATCACTGGGTCAAAAATTATGCATGCTTTATAGTCCTTTTGGTCATAGTTTTAAATTGCTTAGCAGAATGGTTGAATCACTTCACAATTCCACCAATAGGGCATTAGTGTTTCAATTTTCCCACATTGCTTCTAACATTTGTCACTTTCCTTTTTTATTATAGTCAATCTGATAGGTTTGGGGTGGTACCTCAGAATTATTTTTGTTTTCACTTTTCCAATTTATAGTATTTAAAAAACATTTTCATGTATCTATAAATAGCTTTGATTACTTCATCTGAAAACTTCCTGTTCATATCCTTTGACCATTTATCATATGGGGATGTCTCTTATTTTTATAAATTTTACTCACTTTTCTATATATTTGAGAAATGAAGCCTTTGGAACTTGCTTATAATTTTTTTCAGTTATTACTTTGTATTTCTCTCCATCCTGTTTTTCACTGTTTGTCCTGTCTCATTTCACCCTGTCAATCCACAAAAGTTGTTTTGTTCTGACTAGGTTCACCCCCATGCACCCTCCCTTCTTCTTTTCTGCTTTTCTGTAGGATAAGATACATTTCTATTCCTATATAACTAACTAAGCATATAAGTTATTCTCTCTTTGAACCAGTTCTGAGGAGAATAAGGTTCAAGCATTCCTCTCATCTACCCCATCTTTCCGTTTACTCTAAAAGCTCTTTCACATCTCTTTTATGTGAAATAATTGACCTCATTCTATCTCTGCCTTTCCTCTTCTCCACTTCATCACTCCTTAATTTTACAGTTTCCATTCCTTATCACAGGAAGATGAAGTTCTAGGAGATAATAAAGGAGTCATATCCTTATATTTCCCTCAGCCTTGCACACAATGAAGTATTGGTGAGTTGATGAATGAGTTAAAACAGCCTTTAGACAAATAGACCTGAGATCATCTACAAGCATAACATACAATTTTAAAACCTGATTGGATCAAGACCAAGTTCAGATGACCATGTTGGCCATGTTAGGATTAAGAAACCCCAGAAAGAAGTCAAATGGTGAGGGCAGGAAGATAATGAAAGGCTGAATGACTTAAGGAGACTGGCAGGAAATCAGAACCATTGTTCTCACAGTGCCTTCCACTGTCAAACTGAGCATTCACACGCTGAGGGCTGAAGTGCCCCTGCAGCGTGTTAAATGTCTGTTGAATTTGAAGCTTCAATTTACCTACCACTGACAAATAAATATAATTGAAAGTCAGGGGTCATCAGTCACATATCCTGCTTCTCTCAAATAATAGCAAATGATTAATAAAATCTAGTCTGGGAATGTTATGGTAGAAGCATGTTTACAATGTTTTACAAATTGGAGGATTTTTTTTTCTTTTGTTTTGTAATAGAAAGAAGATTGGCTTGTTCATATGCTTGTTCATATGCTCTTTCCATGGGGAGCCATCCCAGTGAATGCATATCCCTGAGTACAATAAATCATTGAAAGCTATATTACTCTGACTTGGAAATCCATGTTTTGTGTTCTGTCCTCTTCATATGCATGTGCTGTTTAAATAATAAAACTTATGTTATCTCACTTCTTTCTTAAAACAAATTCCACTTATTTTGTAGATATTCTGATTTGTTGACCTCAGGCTCTAAAAAGAAATGCCTATACTTAGATGACCACCCTTGTGCAATGTCTCTTTGGTCTTCCTCCTGAAGTCAGGTGTAACAGAGTATGCGGTGTAACAGAGTATGCGGGGAACCCAGGGATTAAAATATCTTTGCAATTCATCAACCTGCAATTTAGCACACTTTTGCTTTATGCCCTGTTGTAATCATGCTGGTGAACTTGGACAACAATTTGCTTTCTTTGAATGACCTCATTATGAAATGGGAATTATATTTTACTTTCTTGTCTATCTGTGTACAAGTGTTCAGTTGGCCCTTGACAATTGCTCAATAAAAATGATAATGAAGATAATAGTATCCTTACAAAGAGATTGTGAGAACTCATGAACTATGGATTTTTCCCCAAAGTAATAACTCTTTAATTATGTAGTAAACTTTGTTTTCCCAGGCGGCCAGCAGCAGCAGCCCTAGCTACAGCCTATAAGAGAAGTAAAAATATACTAGATAACTGGTGTATCATAAATGAATAAATTTCAGTAATCAGGCACAGCTTGATCCTCATGGATTTCTGTGTAAATTCCCAATGTAAATAAATTAGCTCCACTCTAAGCAGCTCTTCACTGTTATGAGGCTGCATGCTCAGTAATGCCAACAGGAAATGCAGAGAAGCAATCTCTTAGCTCTGCCAAAATCCTTGCATGTAAAATTAGAAAAGCAGCCAAAATAAGTTTTTAGTATAAGATTCTGGAAATGGATAGAAAGATTTTCATTCAAAAGCAAGAATTTTAATACAAATATTTGATGATCATTTTAGCTAGTCCCCACTAGTGTGTGTGAATGGGTATTGATGTCCTTATAAAGCCCCATGGAAAAAGAGCATATCAATTCCCTGGGTCACACTTTCTTCATCAGAAGAATGAGGGGATTGTACTAAATGATCCCTACAGCCCCATCCAACTCTTAATCCCTTTCTTTATGTGATATACTGTAAATCCTTAGCACTCTTCCCTTCCAAGGTTCCCCTGAGTACAGGCTTAGATAGATATTCTGAGCTCTGATTTAAGTCCCTTTAACATGAGGTCCTGATTGAAATTATTATTAATCATCAATGATTTGGAGAGATTTGAATTTTCCCTTTATCTTTAATCCTCATTTCAAGATCATAGTCTCTAAAGCTTGAGCTAACTTCATCCTCTATCCAGATCCCACCCAAGTGGGGCGACAATTGTGTTCTGCTCAGGTTTGGTGCAGGTATTTTTTTTTAATAGTTTGTCCAAGCCTCTGGCTAACTTAAGAATTAATGTCATAAGCAGAGTTGAGGTCTACCCCTTTATGGTAATATTCACTCTCTCATTAATTTCTAATCAATGAGAATTGAGGGGGAGGAGGAGGGAAGAAAGGGGAGAAGGAAAAGAAGAAGGGGAAGAAGGAGAAGAAGAAGGAGAAGGAGAAGGAAAAGGAGAAGGAGGAGAAGGAGAAAAAAGAGAAGGAGAAGGAAAAGAGAGAAGAAGCTAAGACCTGGAAGAGGAAGATAATGAGTAGAGGAAGAGGATAACCAAGAAGACAACATTCAATAGAGGACAATGGTACCGATCTGTCTCCCTGTTTTCAGTTATCTAAGGGAAAATACATTCTCCCTGATGGTTAAAGAAGTTGAAGGTGAATTCCCAAGGGACTTTCTAATTCTTCTAATGAAGGTCTTTAATGTGGACATGATTTAAAGTGTGACCAAGGGAAGTAAAATCTGCTGAAATAAAACAAGAAGTGTTTCAAATTCTTGACAAGTGATTTCTTGTTAGTTCATTTTTCAACACAATTACTCCTTCATTTAATCCACAAAATGTTGACATGAAATCAATATTAAGCCTCATAAGCGATGTTATAGTGTATGAAAAGGAAGAATGTTTTAGCCATGGATTATTTCTCAGGTGGGACTATACTGACTGGAGATAAATGGGAACATACCTAGAATCTGGCACTTAAAATACTGCCTAATTCTAACATAACACATAGCTTGCAATTCAAATAAACAAGCAGATTGCTTGAATTCATCAAGAATTGTTAGAGACATGTGTTCAGAATTTAGTAATATATGAAATATACCCTGATTTTATATCCATTATGTAATCTCCTGTGAGGATTTAGGATGATGTTTTAATTTGTGATTTCTAAACAAAATACTACACACTCTTATTTTACTTTCTATAGAAACCTTCTACTTCCTCTTCTCCAGGCTTCTCCAAGTCCATCTAGTACTAGGAGTCCTGGTGGAGCAAATCCTACTGGGTGCCCTTCTCCAGAAATAATCTTCACAGTGTCTTTTTCCACTTTGACTCCTCCTGGCTTAACACTAACCCCTCCATCATTCCCATTTCTTCAGAAAGCAACTTGAATGAGAGTTATTAAGCAGGAATCCTCCTGATGAGATGGAAGACTTCCAGGTCTTGCAACAGACCCTTCCTATTGTACCCCAGCATTTTTGGAGTCTTACAGATTTCTGTGTCTCTCTGCCCTACAGCCCCCTAGGGACTGCTATATGGTTAGGATCCCTGAATCTTACTATTCACCTTACTGAAAGACCTTTAAGATTTCCTCATCTCCATTTGCCCTATAGTTGAACTCTCTTCCACATATTTTCTCTCCCCAATTAGAATGTGAACTCCTTAAGAACAGGGAATGTTTTACTCTTTTTGTTTGTATCCCTAATACCACAACTCTTGCCACACAATAAGCATTTTATAATTTTTATTCATGCATTAATGCATTCATTTTTTCACGCATATATTCATTCAATCAGGATCTATATTTTGTTTAGATGAAGAACTCGATTTCTTATAGTTCTCATACTTAGCCCAATTTCAACTCCAAAAATGAGTTTAGATCTTGTTTAAGTTCTAGGCCATTATGTAAAAGCCATTTTTTATGAGAAAAGACTTCTGAGATATCTAAAATAGTGATTATTTAGCCACAAATTCTTTATAATTTCCAATATGTATAATAAAAAAAGTTGGGAAGGACATTGAGATAATACTTATTCCATTCTTCTTATTCCCGTGTGGAAGAGAATTTCAGTTGAAAATTCTAATTTTGAAATTTACCAAGTTCATAATTTACCCCAGTAGCACACCTTACTATTTATAAGCACTCTTGTTAGCCCATTTTCTCTTAAAAAGAGACATTTCTTACAGCTAACCCAAATCCCTTCTGTTTCAATCAAACCTTTTTTATAGAACTGAACTCTGAACTGAAAGGCATATATACTGAACTTATATAACTCCTATAAATAACTTGAAACTTTTGCAGTGTAGGCTTTAAAATATTCTTGGGTACGTGACCTGCTAATAAGTTGTTGGTTTGGGCTTGGTCTGGGAGAATGAAATCTTCTCTTATCCCCCAACCTCCAGATAAGCCTAATGATAATTTCTATAAGGTTCAGAGAAATATATAATTATCCATAAGATACTTAGCCTTTGAAAATAAAACTGGAATATTAGTCTCCTAATACACATTTTTTTGATGGCAATGAGACTTTGTAAGCACTGAAGAATATGCTGCCAAACAAGCTGCAAGCTAAGATCTACATTATATACTTCTGTTTCTAGTTGACTGTGGTCATAACAGGCACATAAACTAAAATTTATACACTATCTAATCTGTAAAAGCTCTGTGTCCTGATCAGTTGCAGCTATTGTAATATTCCAGTATTTGCCTTTTTTTTATCTTGCCTCTCCTCATCCTTTAATAAAACTTTAATTAGCATGACATTACAAATTGTCCCTGTCACTTCTGTAATTGGTGGCTTAGAATAACTTCAAACCAGAATAAATAGCTATATTTGCAAGATGAAAACATATCTCATCCGTTTCATCAGCTTAGTTTACAGAATTCTTCCAATGCCTCAACTCCAGGATATAAATCTGAAAATCATTTTAAAATGTATTATCTCAGTGAACTTTTTAAAAACTACTTTCAAATAAGTGTGTCCTCGACCTTAATTTAGCACAAAGATGGCATTCCCTGAAGCCTTTTTGAATGAAATGAGCAAGATAAAGTGCAAGGGCTTTTTAAGTTGACTCAAATTTATAACTTACACTTTCCTTCATGCATTACACTTGACTTTCAATCATTCATAATGATAGGAAAAGCGATAACATGAATAATTGAAATTCACTGATCATCCAAAGTTCCATTGGAGCTATTGGTTTAGATGTCTTTTCTCCTATAAACACTCTCTAAGTCAAAAAGACCTTGACAAGAACCTCAAAGAAGTAAGAATATTTGAATTGTTGAATATTGCAACTTGTTTGTTACTTTGCTCACCCTCCAAAGGAGGTATACAATTGACTGAACGCAATGTGAAGAATTAGGGTAGGATGTGGAGAAAATAACAAAAAGGACCTGATAATGCACAAAGAATATACAATCAGTGTGAATAGTGGGGACTTTGATTTATAGGTAGCATTGGAATCAAAACAAGAGAGTGAGGACAGAAAAATAAAATCACCCCTTTTTATTCACTTGCAAGTTCTTTGGATGATGTCCACAAATCCTGAAGTATTTCCAGCAGGATGGACAGTACAGCATAAACTTCTGGTTTCAGGTTAAAACATCATTATAAAATAATATAATAATATTAAATTTAAGGTAACTTGGATTATTTACAGTACAAATATTAGGTCTTGAGGGATAAAATCAAAGAATCAAAAGTGAATTTATAGTTCCAGTAAAAGTTTGTTGTTATTTTTTAAATCAAGAACTAATTTGGAAAGGCTATGAATTAAGGTACATAGCAATATTATCGTCATGCTTCAGTAAAAATGAAGGTTTAATAATCTGTATCTATTTATTATGAGTGATATAAAACTTCCATGCCAAAGAAAATTGAAAACATAGAGGCATTCCTCTGTAAGACTTTTCAACATGTGAAAGGTGTTTTGCTAGATCTACCCTAGCTCTAATTTTAACTTTGACTCAAAGAAGACATGTTCCAGAATTCTCAGAATGGAAGTATCTCTAAAACGGATTTTCTTGAATTACAACTCTGAGGCAAGATATAATTTGAGTGGGAAGTTTTGAGTCTAAGATTTGATGGGAAGTTAGAACATTTGTGTCCAACAGAATCATTGGGTCAGGTTAAGATGATTTTTAAAAAAATTCTGTGTACTTTTATTTGCATTTAATTAAAGAGAGTGAACAGTACTGGCTTTCTGCCTTACAGTTACAGACTTACTTATGGAGTCATATATAGAAACATTTTGTTCAAAGGAAACATGACATGTAGATAAAATGAGTTGTATTTTATTAATTATGAATCTAATTGTTTCATATATTAAAATAAAAACCTACTTATTACCCAACTTTTTAGACAAATTGTAGATGTTATAGTGTAGGGGGGGAAATGTGGTATTAATACTGAGGAATTGAGTTCAAATATGATTTATCTGCTTACTATCTGTGTGCATTTGCTGAATAACTTAACCTCTTTGGGTCTCAATTTCCTTGCTTGTAAAATGGGGGGAATGAAGGGGCTTTAAAGTTATGTCCATAATCCTCTTATAAAGGTGGGGTTACTGATTTACTTAATTTATGCAGTCCTATCAGACAAACAAAGTAGAATATCAGATGTTTAATCAACTTCAATAATGGGCTTTATACTAAGTGTAAATTATTTTGGAAGCCATTTGATGAAATTAAATGCTGTCAGAACAGAAGCTCATGCCTCATTTGCCTAGTAGATTTCATTATGTCCTTTGGGTGTTTTATAGAAACACTGAGTTGACTGAAATTTGTTCAGTCATTTTTCAGTTGTGTTTGAAGTTTTGTGACCTCATTTATGGTTTTTGTTTGTTTGTTTTTGACAAAGATACTGGAGTGGTTTGCCATTTCATTCTCCTCCTCCTTTTGTAGGTGAGGAAACTGAGGCACACAGGGTTAAGTGACTTGCCCAAGGTCACAAAACTAGTATGAGTCTGAGGCCAGATTTGAACTCAGGAAACTTGTCTTCCTGACTTGAGACTTTGACCTCTATTTAAACTGTGCCACCTACCTGCACCATTGTCCAGAATGGGATTCTGGAAATTTGAAAGAGAATGGAATGTAAGCTTAACCCTCAAGAAGGAGCCAAATGTGAAGGTGATATGGGAAAGGCTTTATCCTTGGCCAAATCTTTTTTTTTTCCCTTTTGGAGGGTAATTGGGGTTAAGTAACTTGCCCAAGGTTACACGGCTAGTGTTTTTGTGTGGGTGTTAAATGTCTGAGGTCAGAACCGAACCCCGGATCAGTTAGTTGGTGATGGTGTCTGTATCAGAAGGCAATGACAAATGTGTATGAAGATTCATGATGCATATATCAAACTTTATGAGAACCACATGATATAAATAAAAGGACTTCTAACAACCAGGAACTGTTATCTTTTCTGCAACATAAGCTCTCTATACCTGAACCCATTTTTCTCCTAGACTCTGTATGTGTTCCTTCATTTCTCTTCAGGCTACACTGAACTTTCTCTACAAGAACATAGGAAACTCTTCAGCCTTGAAGCTGATTCTACCCCTGGACTCTCACTGAAAGTATTTTCTGCCCTTTTCAGGCTTTTTGTCTGTTTGATTACTTTCTTTCAGAAACTCCAATTTAAAGAGTATATCATGTCTTCATTTTATTCCAGGATACCCTCCTGGTTCTCCTGACTTTATTTATCAAGCTCCTTTCCAAATATATTCTATTTTACTCTTACTTTCTTGTCCCTCCCTCTTTTTCAGATTTATTTTATGTGTAGACTAGAAGGGAAACTTCTTGAGGACAGATTATTTTTATTTATATTGATATTTCTAGCACTTAGTATAGTGCCTAGCACATAGTAAGTGTTTAAAAAATACTTGTTGACTTGACTTGATTGTATGTACTTGTGATTCTATGTTGGGAAATATTTTGTATTGACATTCCTTACAAAATACCTTAGTAAATGTCAATTTTTAAAAGGCTGGTTGATTAAATTTTCAACTAATTAATATTGACACGAAGTATACTGTTGGGCACTTGAGACAAATAACACTGGAAAATCACCCTTCAGTTATTTCTTAGGTGTACTCATGAAGGCATATTGTAGTCGAACTTTAAAGGGCAGATTCATCAATGGAATGAGAGTTAAGACAAGCAACCAAGAACCTTTGTGAATTATACTATGTACCTATGAATTAAGGAATAAATTAAAAAAAAACCACCACACCTAAATACTCATAATAAAAAAGAGACAGTCATTTATCCTCAAAGAGTTTATATTCCAATAAAAGGAATATACATATTATCTACATATTTTGGAGACTGGTGGCCGGGAAAGGATTTCTTTTTTTAACTTAGAAAGTCACAGGAATGTTGAGGTAAAAAACATCATGACAGTCAATTGAGAGTTATCTTTCCACAATTAGTGGTAATATTGATTTCATTAGGGTTCCAAAAGCAGTAGTTGGAAAAGAGAATGGTGACAACCCTGAAAGTTTCTGGGCTGAAAGGTGATGATTGGGATTAGAGCAGTAGAGATATAACAGACTTTCACCAAACAGGACAACCTGGAGTTGGGATGGAATTTCGGAGGTCCTTCAGGTTTTGCAGGGAGTGGCCCAACAAAGTCAGTAGGAAGGAAAATGGTAGGAAAGAAAGAACATGGTCAGAACCATTTCCATAATTAGAGAATTGTCACAGTCTTCATAAGGTCAGTACAATCAAGGCATTGATGTGCTTTCATAGTGTCCTATTCCAATATTCATGTGAGGAAAAATTATTCAAGCAGGTGAAACTTTGAAGCATATTTTCATAGTTCAGAATTGAAGTTTGAGAGCCTAGAGGTAACACTGTAATAGAATTGAAGTTTTTTAAAAATCTATGAAATTATTTTTTTTTAAAGATGATGGACAAAAAGGGCAAATGTAATTGAGCATGGGGCTTTGAATTTAGATAAAATAAAAAACAGCCATGAAAAAAAAATCTTTGTGAATAACCCAGGTACCTGTGCCAAAGTAGAACCAGGTATCTTATTCTACTCTGGAAAATCCAGGGATGTCACACTGCCAAAGAGTAGAAGTAAGAACCAAGAATGAGAAGATGGAAATGCAGAATGAAATACTTTTTTTTTTTTAGAATTGGCAAAAAGAGGGAAACTGATTCAGATTTTAGCCCTTCTACCTCAATCATGATTTTCAATCTACAGTACAAGTCAGTAGTAGTCCTAGAAAAATGATGTATTGACACAGTAGAAGTAAGAGTAAATCAGGAGGAGTAGAGTCAATGATTGGGACAGAGAGGGGAAATTTCCCTGTGTTAAAAAACTGGGATGCTAAGACGGGATAATACTTTAAATCCACTCAAGGCTATTGATTAATGTAAGATAGTATACTTGTAATTTGCTCAATTAGTATATGATTTGTGCCCTCAGATTACCTTACACAGTAATAAAATATTCTGTATAGTTTCTAAGCAGCTGACAGTATGTGCTATATCATAATTGGCACTGTGATTTAAAATCACAAAAGTGAAACCTGTGTCAGGAATCCCAAGTGATTAGTTTCTGAAGGGAAAACTACCTATCACTCCACCTCCATTAGGTCCATGTTGTATCAGTCAACCCAGAGGAGAAATGCAAGGAGATAAGATATAGATTGTTTTCAATAGGGTGTTAGGGCAACCTGGTCCATGCTTTATCACATATGTGTAATGTCTAGATAATATTAATAGAGACATTAATTTGTCAGTAGTAACATTTTTTAAACTTCCATTTTATAATTTCTCCCAAATAGTAATACTCAATTAGTATTGCTAATTACTAAAAAAAAAAAGGGTCTTTAAATAAATAAATCTGTGGTTTTCCTTTTTTTTTAAAGGAGGATAGGGGACATCTTTTACCAATTTTTTAATATCTCAGTGATTCATTTAAATAAGGTATTTGCTGCTAGACTTACCAAAATGCACCACATCTACTCTAACTAGAACAACAAGGTATTTTAGTAAATTCCCCAGTTGCATCCATAATATATTACTCTATATTTCAGTCACAGATACATTTTTTCATTCTCTGGAAAGCTGAGATGTGGAGGCTAGGAGAGCTCCTTACATGGAGTAGAAAGGCAATCAGTATTTACTGATAATCATAACTACCATTTGTTGAACTAAATTTAAAATGAAAAAAATGAACTGCTTCATTTTTGAAATACATCTTTTTCTTTTTTTTTAATGTAGCCTTCTTTTATAGAAATGTTCATGGAATTCCTTGTTTCTCCCCTTACTACAGTAAAGGGTTCAACATTTCCACAATTTACATCTTATTATAAATTTATTTAATTCACAAAGTATCTTCTTTGTAACTTCTGTATAATAAATCATTTTTAAGGATCCAAGGAAAATGAAAGAAATGTTGCAGAAGAAATATGGTGTGTATGTGTGTGTGTGTGTGTGTGTGTGTGTGTGTGAGTGTGTGTGTAGGATGGGGGAGGGGGTGGTGGGTGTAGGCTAACAATTTAAATGTGCTAACTAGCTTCTGAGAAGTCTCCTGGGTGGTCTGTGCACCTCATGTACTCAGTGGATCAGAGTCAATGACCATAATAGAAAACTAATTAGTTCAGTCAGCTGACTAATACTATTGTACTATATTGACAAAATCAACCTTAAGCATAGATTGTTGTCCTTTTTGTTTTGCCAAAGCGCCTGTGTAAATATTTGTCCCATTTCCAAAAGGAATCTTGGCAACATGAGCCTAAAGCAGAAAAACGCCAGCATTTATTTGATTTATTAGCTTTTAAGGTGTCTTGAAATTAAAAGTGATCCTTATTAAAACCATTTTTCACAGTTAGTAACCTTTCGAGTAATTCTGTTTTCTCCATAGAATTTAAGTGTCTTAAGTGTAGGATGTCTATCGAACTCTTTCTTTCTATGTTGGGAAAAGGCTTCATAAAGAAGTATACAACAAGATATACAAGGTAATACATGCAACAATTATGTAGTGATAAAGTCAGATTCCCAAGTCATTTCAGTAGAATATGATCCATTCCAAATCCAAAAAAAAGGTTCTTTATTGCAATATAATCAATAAGTATTCATCAAACCACTGCATAAAGATATAAAATGAGGGAAAACCCATTATCTCCCCAAACTATCATCTCATTTTTGGATAGCTTTAATTGTTAAGAATTTTTTTCTCTCTGACATCAAACCTAGTTTTCTCTTTGAAACTTCTATCCAATATCTAAACCTGGTAAGGCATATCATGTCTCAACCCACTTTTCTGAACCTCAGTTTCCTCATCTATAAAATGGAGATAAATATCTCCCAGGGTTGTGAGGATCAAGTGAGATAATATATGTAAAGCACTATGCTAATCTTAACATATTATTAAAATGCTAGTCATTGTTACTGGTATTCTACTTGTATTAGCTATACCTTATTAAGTATCTTACTGAAACCTGAATTAGGAATGAGCTTACTGGGTAGAAATGAAATGAAGATAAGTGCATTGGAAGTATATAAATCATTAAATACCTATGCTGGTCGATCATGTGAAGTACTTTGAGGTAACTTATCATATGTCAAAATCACAGAATGAATAACTATATGGTTATGCAGCTTATCTGCATTATGCTATAAATTTGACCCTGTTTAGCCATGCTAGTAATATCTGAAGTCTCCATCATTAAACTGTAACCTAATGGGACTAGCTTCCAAAATCATTAAGAAATTCAAATAAGTGGAATTTAGGGCTGCTGCCTCAGTTGACAGATAAGTACTACCTATAAACATATCACATATTGACACTAAAAATGGATTACCTGTCTACTCGTTTCTGAATGCATTTCTAGGTGCTTATTTTAATCTAGGCAATATAAATTGAAGTTCTAATTATCCTCAAGATTGCTTCATCATTCAATTCTCAGGCTAGTTCTTTAATTCAACAAGTTTTTTTTTTTCCTCTTTGGTCTGGGACTATGATTTGTGATGAATGGAATTCTCAATGGGAAAATTCAAATTTCCCCAAAAGAAGGCAGGTTGCTAATATATAATTTATAAATTTAAAAAGCTACCTGGGTCACTGAGAGATTAAGTGACTTGCCTAAGGCCACAAATCTAGTATATATCAGAGGCTGGATTTAAATCCAGATCTTCCTGAGAAAGAAGCAAGTTATGAATTAAGCCATATTGCCTCTTGTCAATATACCACCTTATTCAAAATATGAACTGATGGAAACTGCTTCTTGCCCTCAGGTTCCCCTCCCACTCTCTAAATTGCTGGTCAGATTTGACTTGTATCAAATGAATGCACCTTATAATCACAGCCTTATCATATATGGAGAAGCTATAATTAAGGAAGAAGTCATGGAAATCATAGGGAATTAGGTAGCTGTGTATGTATATGTGTGTCTGTGTCTGTGTCTGTGTGCGTGTGTGTAAGATAGATACCTTTGGCAGCCTGGGAAAGCCCATTTTCAAAGTAATGATTTTAAATGCATAAAATAAAAATAAAAGTAAAACAATTATTCTGAATACAGATTGAAACATACTTATTTTTGCTTTCTTTATTTTTCTTGATTTTTTTCTATGTTTTCTTTCACAACATGACTTTTACAGAAATGTTTTGCATGACTACACATGTATGACTTATGTTGAATTGTCTGTCTCCTCAATAAATGGGGAGAGCAGGAAGGGAGGGAGAGAATTTGGAACTCAAAATTTTAAAAACAAATATAAAAAGTTATTTTTACTTGTAACTGGGGAAAAATAAAATACCAATCATATTGAAATAAAGATGTAATTTTCCTTATCCAAGTTCTGAGACCTCCTGAAATCTAGCCATGAATCCCAGATCATCTGACCTGCTGATGATAAGTGGGACAGGTGCCCTGGTGAGTTATTCAATGTGAGAAGGGCCTAGGCATTACACTCATTTTCATATTGTGAAATATGGGTAATTTAAAAAAAATCTTTGGAAAAGAAGAGGATTGAGGCATAAATTGATGAAGATATTAGAAAAGTAATTATTATATCCTGAAACAGGTGTGGGGAACCTGAGGCCTCAAGGCCCAGGGTGCCCTCTAGGTGCTCAAGTACAGCCCTTTAACTGAATCCAAACTTCACAGTGAAGTATGGATTCAGTTAAAGGGCTTCACTTAAGGACCTAGAGGGATGCTTGCAGCCTTGTGGCCACAGGTTCCCCACTCCTGTTTCAGGCTAGCCTGAAACAATAATAAAGAAATAGAAATGAAATGCAGAGTTGAGGTACCTTTACTGTCACTGATCAATCAATGTGTTTATTAAACTCTTGCTCTGGGTCAAACACATGTTACAGATGCAAAGACAAAACACAAAACCATCCCTGCTCTCAAAAAACTTGTTGCTGTTCAGCCATTTCAGTCATGTCTGACACTTTATTGCCCCATTTGAGGTTTTCTTGGAAAAAATACTGGAGTGGTTTGACCTTTTCTTCTCCAGTAGATCCATTTTGTCAGATAATCAGAATTTAAATGACTTGCCAAGGATCACACAGCTAGGAAGTGTCTGAGACTGGATTCGAACTCAGGTCTTCTTGACTCCAGACCCAGTATTCTATCTACTCAGCTGCTACCTACCTCCAAAGAAGCATATATAACACATATATCCACAAAAATGTTGCATAGCACTTTTGTCATTAAAAGTTCAAACTCTGATTTGGGGAAATATTTTTTAAAAGATGCTTCATTTAAAGGTTAAATGGCCTCCTGGACAAAAAAAAATTAAGCTCAACTAAATTGTGGAAGTGAATCAAATTGTTGGATTAAATAGACTTTGTAAATATGTATTTTGTATTGCTAATGAAAACTCATTGCTTTTTAAATTAATTATCTAAGATATAATTCTATGATCCTATAACTCAATAGATACTAAAGGTACATACATCATATACACATACAACATATATACTTATTTTGCTACTATAGTTTAAGCTACCATTTAAATAGCTATATTCTTCAATACTAGATGCCGCAAGGGAAATTACCATACATACACACAAATCCACACCCATCTAACTAAGATGATCTCAGGTGGTGGTAATGGGCTCCTGAAACATTGTGCTTTCAATTCACAAATATTAATCTCACGCAAGTGTGCATGCAGCTGAGAGTTCCTTAAATTAAATAGCAATCTTGTTCTGTATTATGCATATGATTGATAACAACAGTTGTTATCATAAATTATTGTTTTCCCCAAATTACCAAGATTCATTCAGAGACAGAGAACCTGGGATCTAATCCTGATTTTCACAGCTACTCTGTGACCTTGCCTCAGTTTTCCCATATATAAAATGAGAAAGTTGAATTAGATGACTGTTAATGTGCCTTGTACTTCTAAATCTATGTTATAAAACCATCTATTTATAAGCCAGAACAGTAAATATTGCTCCTAGTTACCAGAGGATAAATTCCCCAGAGTAACAGGTAGGACCTTTAGAAGAAATTTAGAAAAAAGGGGCAAAAAAAAGTAGTATTTGGTGGGGTGAATGGAAAAGATTTAGGTTACAAATCCTGGGTGTCATTTTTAACCATTGAGTACCATGTCAACTCTCTTCACATATTATCTAATAATAAATTGAAGAAGTTAGAAAATTTTATTTCTAAAGGGTCCATGGATACTATATTTTGAGATATGATGTCTGTTTCCTCTGTTGCAAGGCCAGCATTTTGCAACAATACTTTTTTTTCTTTAGATAAAGAACAGGAAATGCTAAATGTTACAATGATGATGCTTCTATAAACACCTTTTAACCTCATAGATTTTTTTTTATTTGGGGGAGGGATAGGAAAGAATATCTTCAAGCTTCTCTAGCACATAACTAATGACTTTCTGTTGGCAACTGGAACTCAAATCTAACCTCTCCCTAAAAAGGGAGATATATATTTCAATGACTTTCAGTTCTGATCAAGAATGAACTACAAAAGATGCATTTTTTATCCCCCAATCTGCAGGAAAACAGGTGGGGTGTTAATTGTAAGAACTTTGGCAAGATTAAAGTTTGCCAAGACTAATAAAAATAAAAGTCCTGTAAGGCCCATAGATAAGGCTTTATTGTGAATCCCTCTCTTTGATTAGTAGTTGTCATTCTTGCCCTCCTTTTGTTATGCTCCTCTCAGAGGCTACAAAACCCATTTATTCCTGGCTCCATTGTAGGGGTCACATGATTATTTCCCCATTCTCTTTAAATTGGTGGGCTACTGACAGATAAATAACAGTTCTTTATCATGTGCCATCTTTTCTCTTATCTACATTGAATCTGGTAGCCCAAATGACTTTATGTAAAAAAAAAACAAAACCACTGGGGTTCCAAGAAATGTACAAATTTGTAAAGTACTTTCATAGTATAGGAATGAATGATTTTATGTCTTTATCTTTAGAGTTATTGCTATATAGAAGTTAAATTTTGATCAATATTCATCAAACTGATATAAGAGGAAATTTCAAAAAGGATCATCTTCTTCCTATGTCCTTTTAAATATTTACCCTTCCCATAGACATTCATGACAATTCATGGTTTAAGAACAGGGGAAAAAAGTATTAAAAATGCAAAACTTGTTACTTACCATCTAATTCAGGAATCTGCTATAAATTCATATTTGAAATAAAATTTACAATACTGTACATAAAAAAAAAAGTTCCTGTCGGAAATGACTGAGTCAGTTTGGACTCAAAGGCTCATTTCGATTGTGAAAACACCAAGCAGAAGTTGCACTGTGGTAACTGTACTCTTTATCTTAGTGGCCAACAACCATTTTGTAAATGAGTAATATCATTTCCTTAAACAACTCAGAGCAAAATTAGATTTCAATTTCTCAGTGATATGTTTGTAGGAGAAGTGTTGAACACTGCTTCTAACTTTTTAT
The DNA here is from genome assembly GCF_028583685.1 of Petaurus breviceps papuanus. NCBI lineage: Eukaryota > Metazoa > Chordata > Mammalia > Diprotodontia > Petauridae > Petaurus > Petaurus breviceps. The sequence continues at coordinate 14,751,113 of NW_027187372.1, forward strand.
TCCTTTTGGAACATTGTGGGATAAACAATTTTGTGATCTCCATGAGTAACAATGAAGGATTTCAATTCTACAAGCAAACTTTTTCAGCTTCCAACTGAGAAGTCTCTTAATTTTGTGGAAAGAAGATGGAGAAACCATTGGTCTTCTTTTCTCAACTAAATATGTCAGACCCAAAGGAAAAAACTTTCTGCAAGGCAATTCATGCAATAGGAAAAGAAGCATTAAACAAAGACATTAAAAACAGGTAATATATACATATATATATATATTAGAAAATTGGTAAATAGTAATTTAGAACATACTCATAGTGAAATTCTTATTTGAAATTTATAGCTGTGACTATATTATGCGATGATGAGGTAGAAAATAATATAAAATATTCTTATGGGAAGGGAATACTAATAATTTATGAAAATTATACCTATAGGGCTCCAAAAGAAAAATTTTAGTGAAAAATGATCCCATGAAATTTACAGAATGAGTATAAATGAGGAATAGGGTCACATTCTCCTCCCTCATACTTATGAAGTAAAAAGATAATATCCTCCTTAGTAAATTGGATTTTGCTACTTTTATTGTTATTACTATGATCTTTGTTCTTTCATTGTTTATTTCCCTTAATTTTGTCAAGAATGAAAAAAAAAAGCATGGTTGTTCGCATTTAAAAATGTAGCAGCTGAGAAAAACGTATTTCTATTTGTGGGTTAAAAAATCATAAAAGGAGGAGGGAACAATCCCAAAGTGTATTATTAAATAAAAACTGAGATTTGATAATTATTTTTCATTCTTTAATGCAGCTTATATTCTATTACAGAGTTAAAGAAAAGAGAAATAGATTGAGCCTTCTCCTACAGAAGCCTGAATTCCATGAAGATGTCAACCCTGGTAGATCTGAGAACTTGTCCAAAAGCACAAGGTATTTTTGTTTTTAAGTCCATTCCAAAAGTGATTTTGAGCTTACATTGAATATGCCTATTATATTTTTAAATTTAAAATTAAGAATTTTCATTTTCTTTTTTTTAGCAATTGTACTATTTTGTGGGGAAAAGAGTAAGAAGATATGTAGGGTTTTTTTTTTTCAATAAACTATAAACACTTTTAAATGCAACCAAAAAGTAAAATATCAGAACCCAAATTGTTTTGGAATTAAATTAAAATCATTCCATATGTTTTTATTATTTGACATTTAAACCTTATAGAGCTTTCCATATTTTGAACTTCACCTTTTGATTTTTTAACACTTTTGAAAGAAATAACAGGTCTCATAATTCTGTGTAATAACTAAAAAGGAAGTCATCTGTTTTCAGATGTTTGGGCATTTTGTTCTTCCTTTTAGCATCAGGTAGTTAAAAATGTGTGTCTTGCTAACTTTAAGTTTTACTAAAACTTTTATGAAAAATACGACTGTCAAAATGGACCTTCCTATTATTCTTTAGTTTTTTTAAAATAATATCAATAAAAGGCATGCTATTTCATAGAATTATATCCACTATACTATTATCATGTTTATTAGATACAAATAATGTAATTAACTCTAATTCATCATAATATTTCAAAATGTTTTAATAAAAAGAAATTTAAAACATTTAATTTAGATTAAACTAAAATACGAAATTAAAGATATTTGTAATAATTTTTCATCCTTCTGAGAGTCTACTTGGCAAGCTTCTTCTCCTGTTAACAAAAAAAATAAAAATCAAACTCACAAAGAGGCTGTATATTGTGGTAACCTCTTTCAAGAGAACTCTACTCAACTTGCCATAGCAAAAATGTTGCTTATTTAGGAGTCAGCATTTCAATGACCCAATTTATTTACTGCTCAACCTTGCTTCTGGTTAATTGCTCCTCAAAGATCCCAATAATGCAAATAACCTTTGAAAAAAACTATATAGAGTTTTTTAATTTGAAAGATTGAATTATTTTACAGGCAAAGTGTCAAAAGAAATTAGACCAAATGTTTTTGAGAACTCCAGTGAAAAGAGGGCTTCTATTATAAAGTAATCTAATGAGACACCTTCTAAAACAAGACAAAAAGAGTTTTCTAGCAGATAGCATATGTGAAGTTAATCACCACGAGGCTACTAAATGTGCATTTCATCAAAAAGTATTTCATTTTTTGAACAGTGTCTCCCCTGAAGAAGCAGTGAAATGGGGTGAATCCTTTGATAAACTGCTTTCCCATAAAGGTTAGTAGCAATTTTTTCTAACTAAAGACTATTATTCCATAATGGAAAATGATGCAAAGTATGTGTAATTAAACAGATATGGCAGTTATCTAAATTAAGTATGATGGGTCATTTAGAGCACTGTGAGTTTCTGATCTACTGTGGAGACTAAAAAGAATACTGTTGAGTGCTGAAATGAAGTATTGATTTATTACTTTTAAGTGTTCCCTTCCATTTAAAGTGTATCGTGATGGTAGCAATATTGATGCCACCTTTTTTCCATAAATATGAAAAAAAGCAACAAGAAATAATTAAACACTGTTCTGCCTTTAATAGTTAGATGATTGCTTTTGTGAAATGGGTTTCCCAAAGTCATGATGCGAGAAATGTCTAAAGCTGCACCACGATTTTAGTGAGTGGTCTTAATCATACGAGAATATAAAGTGAAACTAGTTGGAGTTTATAAAATGGTTTTAATAAAAATAAAGCAATGGCTTTCAAAATATTCAATGTCTTAACTTCTCTCTCACACATCAATCTTTCACTTAAAAAAAACAATAACATGATTTAATGGACAATTTAGAAGAAATACAGAATATTATCTAAGAATTGGAAATAGATAGATGAAATTACCAGAATAATTAGCAAGGAAATAGTGACTGACAGTAAGTGAGGGTGGGGATGATATACAATGTAGGAAAAGCTATGCAATAACAAGAAAAGAAGGAAGTACTGAGAGTGCTAGAAACATTTAGAAAGGGAACAAGTTAAGAAAAATTCATCTTTGTTTTCCAAGTTACTCTAACTTAGTAATTTGATAATAAAATGTTGGTCATTTGCATTTCCTTTTTACATAGATTATTAAATCTGATAATTTTTTGAGGAAAAAGAGATAAAAAGGATGAAAAAATGAGTAGCATCAGTAGCTTACATGCATGTAAGAGTTGAAGATTGGCTCTATCTATATATACAAATAGTACCTACCTTACAACAATCCTATGAAGTAGACACTATGGGTATCATCCTGTGTTCTCCCTATTTGCCCCTATTTTACAGGTTAGAAAACTGAAGTCTAGAAATTGAAGGGATCCAAGTGGCCATGGTTAGTAAATGAGTCAGGATTCAGACTCAAGTTAATTTAATCTATCCATACATAATAAAACCACCAGTGGGATCAGTAATTGCATAAAACCTTGGGACTAGAGCTGGAAGGGGTATCAGGTAACATTTATGTATATATTGTAATATATCCAAGTCCAAGTCTTGGACTAGGCCAAGTCCAAGTCTAGTCCAACTCTTTCATTTTATAGATGAGGAAACTAAGAATCAGAGACGTTATGACTTGTTCAAGTTCACATGGCCAATAAATGCCTTGGGTAGGCTTGGAATCCAGGTCTTCCTGATTGTATCCAAAGCTTTTTCTAATGCTCCTACTGTGTTTATATGTCATGGAACATGAATATACACACACATATATTATATATATATATATATATATATATATATAATATAGATGGGTGTGTGTGCATGTGTGTGTAAATATTACAAATGAAGATTACCCAGAATCTGAGTTAATGTGAGCAGACTGAACAAATACAGGAGAATTGGAACAAAAGTCATTGTGGGGAGAGTCCATGAAAAAAATAAATAAATAAACTGATCCCACTAGGATAATAAGGATGGCAAGCAGTTCAAGGGTTCTACTGCAGTCATTGAAATATCAGGAGAAATTGGAGAGCTCCCCTAGCACAATGGGGGGATAAATAGAAAGGATAAGAATCATGCTGGATATGCAAACATAGAAGTCAGGTTAAGTCAACAAACATTTATTAAGTGTCTACTACGTACCAGGCATTGGGCTAAACACTGTTGATATGAAAAAGGAAATAACAGTCTCTGTTTTCAAGGATCTCTGTTTCTAGTAGAGAAACAACATCCAAATAACTGTAAATATAAAATGAATACAGGATCAATTGGAGGTAATCTCAAAAGGAGGTTGCTAACATTGAGTATGCAAGAGGTGAGATCTATGTTGTTCGAATATGCAAACTGCTGAGGTTAGAAATTCATTTGAGCTTTTTTTTTGACTGAGGAAAGTTATATTCAATATACAGAAAGAACATTTGTTCTTATCATTTTTTAATTCCTTCTTCCACCAAACTTACTTCTAAAAAGAAGCCAAATTGCATAAGTTGAAAGTAAACTCCTTTCTCTTCCTCTATCCAGCAAAGAAGCAAATGAGTAAAGAATACCTACCACAGGATCATGAAAAGTTGGAATTTTAATGTACTTTCAAGATAATGTAACCCAAATAAATGCCTCATTTTATTTATAGTGTTAGCACATAAGAAATTTTGCAATAAGCTTTTCCCATTCCCATTTCTGTCTGAGGGAAAGTTAATACCTTCCTTCTGAGATTACCTGTATCCACATACACATATACATACACACATGCATATGGGTATATACATATTTATCATATGTATATTCTTGTTTGCATGTTGTCTCCCCCATTAGAATGTGAGCTCCTTGAGAGTAGAAAGTGTTTTTGTCTTTGTTCTAGTCTTTTACATAGTGCCTGGCACATAGTAGGTGTTTAATAAATTTTTGTCAAATAAATTTTGTGCTAGTATAAAACATGGGTTCAAATTCTACTTTAGACCTTTTGACATTGTTGACTCTGAAAGAAAATGAACTTCTATATACTAAGGCAACTCCCTAGAAAGTATGATCTAGGTCACTGCTGGGTTCAGATCTAGATTGAGTTTAAAAATCTTCATTGATGAAGGAAATTTCTCTACCAGGAACCCTTTTATCCCCCAAGCTGAAAAAAATAGCAGGTCTTCTATTTGCTAGATAAATACCTACTAATTTTTTAAAAGTCCTGGCTCTGGAATTAGGTAACCTGGGTTAAAATTCTCTTTCCCTTACCTATTGCCTATATCACCTTGGGTAAATTTGACAGTCAATAGGCATTTATTAAACATGCATTTACCAGTTGCTATTCAGTCATTTTTCATTCATGCCTGATACTCCATGACCCCAAATTGAGTATTCTTAGCAAAGACACCAGAGTGGTTTGACGCTTTTTTCTCCAGCTTATTTTACAGATCAGGAAACTGAGGCAAACAGGGTTATGTGATCTTCCCATAGTCACACAGCTAGTAAGTGTCTGAGGACAGGTTTGAACTAAAGAAGATGAATTTTCTTGACTCTAGGCCCAGCACTCTATGTACTGTGACACCTAGCTGCCATGAATTTACCAGGAACTGTATTAAGCACTGCAGATACAAAAGCAAAAACAGTTGATGCATTTTGGAAACTCACAATCTAATAGATTGTTGTGTGTGCAACATGTTAATAGCTAGGAATCTTTAAGCTACATATACAGCAGGCAAATAACAATCTAGAAAGGGAAGTCATTAGCAGCTGGGTGCAGGAGGGATAAGATGGGAAAGATTTATTGCAGGAGATAAGATTTAAACTTAAAGGACACCAGGAAAACCATGAGGGAAAGCATTCCCAACATGGGAGACATTCTGGGCAAAGTTACTTTTATGGAAGCTAGAGCATCATGTTCAAAAAAATGCAAGTAGGCCAGTATATCTGGATCATAGAATACATGAATGTATAGGAGGGCAGGAAAGGTAGCAAGGACCCAGATTATGAAGGGCTATAAATGCCCAATAGAGGAATTTATATTTCAGCATGGCAGTAATTTGGATCCACTAGTACCCACTGAGCAGAGAGGTGACAGGATCAAACTTATGTTTTGGAAAAGTCCCCTTGAAAGCTCAGCAAGGGATGGATTGAAATGGGGAGAGACTTGAGGTAGAGAGAGTTGTTAGAAAGCAATTGTAGTAATCAAGGCAAGAGGCAATAAGGCTCTGAACTGGGGCTGTAGCTATATGAAAAGAAAGAAAGGGGCTTATGTGAAAGATGTTATAAAAATAGGAAGGACCACATTTGGCAATGTATGGAATAGATGGGCTAAGAGTCAGTGAACTTGGTTGACTCCCAGGTCATTGGTCTGTTGAGTGAGTGACTGGAAAGAAGGTCATACCATTGCCAGTGAAAGCAAGCACTTACTAAATGTTTATTAATTGATAAGTTCAGAAGGGCAAGGAATAGATGAGGACCTTTGGAGGGGAAAGGATAATGAGTTATGTCTTATAAATGTTGATTTTGAGGGTCCTGTATAGCATCCAGTTTGAGATATTCAAGAGGCAGTTGGAGATACATTTAACCATAGTAGGCCTCGGTTCCTTATCTGGAAAATGAGGCATATGGACAAGATACTAAATTAGGTCCCCTTCTAGGTCTGTGATGCCGTTATCCTTTGAACCTGTCTTTCATCCAAACAAACCTGTGAGGTAGGCCATTCAAGTATCATTAGCTTCATTGTAGATATGGATGAAAACAAATTTAGGCTTTCATCCCTCTCTGAACTGAGTTACTCTCATTTCCATTATTATAGTACTTGACAGAGATTGTTCTTTATGAGGACATGATTTAAGAACCTAGTTAGAGGTATCAGAATAGGACTTTTGCTATATCACATATAGTTTTCATTATGTGAAGGTGAAGGTGAAAGTAATCCAAAATAGATATTCTAGCATCAAAGACATGGCCCACAGCATTCCAGAGTACAGTCAGAACCAGATTAAAATAAAATTGAAAAATATTTAACAAAATAAATAAGAATATGATAGAACATACATAATGTTAACATGCAGTTTTCGAAGTTAATATGCAACTGTAGGGATCTTTTTTATGTTTTATGAACTCCATTTCTATTTGATTTTGTCCCTACTGACCTAATGCATTTTATTGACTTGCTGAAATTAAATTTGTACAATTAATTGTATCCTGTTTTTGCACTTGAAGAAACAGCTTCAGAAAACTTAAGCAATTTGCCCAAGGTTACATAACCTATTAAGTGAGAGATTCAAGATTTAAGTTCAGTGTTATTGGTCAGCTTCCTTTCATTCCAGAAGAATCCCAATTCCTTTTCCTTCTATTTCCCCTCTTGAACTATAGACAAGCTATGACTGATTTTCCTTAGCTTAATTCTGGAAAAACAAAAACAAAAAACCAAGGTAAAGAGAACCTGAGCAGAATGTGTTAGTTGTTCTTAGAAAAGAAAGGAGAGTGAAAACAAAACATATCACTTAATATACTGTAAACTACTGTCACCCACCTTTCTTTAAGACTGGTGTGGCTTAGGAAAGGAAGCTCATGTTTCTCTCTTACAGAAGATGGGTACTCCTTAAACTTTTAACCTTCGGCCTTTAATATATTGCACTTCCCCATTTCTAGTTTCCTATTTTCTCTAAGATACAGGACTTCAATGTTCCAGGAAAACTATGATCTTGAATTGGCCTTATTCATGGTAAAGAGTACACTACAAATCTATCTGTGAGATTAAAAAATAAAGTTTAGGTGAAATTATAAGTGGTGTACATAAAGGGATCATTAGGTCAGAAGGACCTGTTCTACTCCTTGGCAGGGTCAAAGCTCTTGATTCAAATCTTAGAGGAACAACCCAGTAATCCAGTGATTAATGGACTGAGTGGAACTGCAAAGTCTCCTGACTCTTTTTTTTCTTGGCATCAGAAATTGAAACAACAGATGCCCAAATTTCAATTTAGAAACATACAATTACATGTCTTTCAAATTTGTATGACACATTCCGTTTCTCCCAAGGGTGAAAACTAGTTCTGGGCTATGGCAGACTCTTATGGCAGCTGCATTAATTTCTGCAGACCTCTGAAGCACCATTTAGTAAGTTACTGCCTCAGGGCAATGATGATGCCATCACAGTGCAAAGCTCAATGTAGCAGCCAACAATGGCTAACACAACCTAGGGCAGTAGGGAGTAGTGAGGTAGAGGGGAGGTAACAAATACAATGAGGACTTCCTCTGCTGAGCATATTTTTTTTTAATTCCAATATTATTACATACCTGAAACAGTAGAGTTTCTCTTTAAGTACCCAATTTTGCTGTTGAAGGATTGTCCAACTTGATTTATACAATTTGTTGGAATTATATAATGCCTCAAAAATGATTCCATTCAATTAAGACAGACTGAACAACTATATAATAAACATAGTTCTAGTATGTATGTAGTTCTAGATGTTAGAGACTATTATAGTCTAACATATAGGATAGAGAACCTGGAGTGGAGTCAAAAGACATCTGGGGTCTATCCAATGCTGCCTCTATTGTTCATGCTGGTTGTGTGAACCTAGGTCAAACTACTTGATTCTTAGCATGCCCAAACAACTCAATAAGACTAGGTACCACACAATAGCTGTGAATCTGAATTTGGTACAAGGATTTGCCTCACTGGAAGCTCTTGACTCTAATGAAATTGTAGATCCAGATTCCCTCCTCCACCCACTGTTGTGTTAATAATACTTGGGTTCTATCACCTACCATAATTGTTTCAACTGAGGTTATGTCTTTTTCATGAAAGTACCTAAGGCACTTTTGTTCCTTTATTTGCTTCCAAAAAATAAATTTCGATGATCTTTGTATCATTATAAGTAGTCCTTCCTAAATGTTATTTCTTTCTAGAGTAGCTTAGAGATCATTTAGATAACAAGTGTGTTCCACATATTACAATTGGGTGCTGTCCATATAACAAAGCAAATTAGTTTCATCTAGTAGTGATGAGCTAATCCTTTTTTTAATATTACAGAATTTATTTGTTAGTTCACTTGGGGAATAATTTACCTTTCTTGAGAGCTGGTTAATAAGTGTGGTATGTGAACAAGCTAACCTAAAGTCAATGTAGCTTCCTTCTTCCTCAAATACACTGCAGCCTTCCCCAATGCATTACACAACAGGAGATAATCTCACAGTTTCCTATTTTCATATTAGACCTAAGCTAGGGATAAGATATCCTCAAGTCCATTGAAAAGATCAGCATGGATTTGAATGTGTGGTTTTCTCTTCTGGATGGATTTTAACAGCCACAGAGAAAGAGGACAATCCTTTAATAGGTCTCCAAGAAAAGTCCCCTAAGACTGTTTCCCCTCCTCCTGGCTAAGGACATTTGTCCCCATGACTTGCAATTAAAAATATCCAAAACTAGAGATCAGATTCACTTGCAAATTATTTTTGACTTGCTTTTAATTCTTAATTTAATTCTAATATAATGTATAGTATATAATAATGAAAAATCATTATTCTTTAATCTCAGCTCAATACTCACTAAGATATGTGTATACACAATACATGGATATGCATATATACAGTGTTCACATACATATACATATAAATGTAGAAATATTTCTAAATAAAATATTAAATAAATATGACTGGGAAATAATCGCCAAAATGCAACAGGAGAAAAAGTATAATGACAGAAACGTATCCAACAAGTGAATGTTCTTCATTAGAACTCAAAGTGTAAATGGCCACTTATTTATAGTGCTTAGTAATATTTCAGAGGAGGCTGTGTTTCATTGAGCACCTGGGTTTCATTTAATGGACTCACCTTATTCTGGAGTATCCCAGATATAAAGTAGTTTCATTTCCTTCATTAAACAGAAGTATCCCATATAGTCTCTATTCCATACCTCTAATAACAGGCTGATGGTCACACAAGTACTTTATCTAAAATTGAGTTTCGATTGAACACTAATGCTCAGTGTTTTCTGTGCACAACGGGCGCTTGCTCAATGCTCGTTGAATGGGCTCATTAAAATACCTCAAGAACTTTTACCATTTTGGTCATGCTTTTCTCAATGTCCTATAACTTAGAAGTCCTCAAAAACATGCTTCTGAAGAACAGAGTACCACCATCCGATTGACTCGGAGGATAGTGAGAACATCATCTCCTTTATTCTGGATAATTTTGGCACTCTAGTAGGACATCCATTTCATCCATGTGTATATTCACTCTCTGGTCATGAATGGTAATACCTCAACACCTCGTCATGTGAATTTCTTGCTAATTTTCTGCCAAATATTTTGTAGGTTACTTATCTGATGATATAAAGGAGAATCTTCTAGATGCTATCACTTTTACTCATTAGCATTCTGTCCAGTCATGTAACAACATTGTCTCATATCAAATATGTGTGTTACACACAGCTATATGTATATACACACACACACACATATATATATATATATATATCAATTACCTTTGGTTACTATACATTATATTTTATATTATAGCCTCACATCTTAAGTCTTATAGTCTTATATAATATATATGATAAATTACTATATATCACATAAATTCACATATACATTTATATGTAAGTGTATTTATTTGGGTATATGTATATACATATATTGTATACACACATACATAGACACATGAATATATACATACAAACATATATACACCTTCACACACATATACGCATCACCTAGCCAAGTGTATAGAGTGGTATGCCTTAAATCAGGAAGACTAGAATTCTAATCTGACCTTAAATACTAGTTGTGTGACCCTGGGCAAATCACTTCTCCAGCTGCCTCAGTTTCCTTAGTTTTACAATGGAGATCATAATAATAACCTACTTCATAGAGTTGTGGTGAGGATTAAATGAGATGATATTTGTAAAATGCTTAGCATGGTGCCTGGTGCTGGTAGGTACCATATAAATATGATTATATTATATTATTATAATTATGTAGTATATAAAATATGATGTTGATATATAAATGTATATGTATATGAACTGATAAGCCAGATTCCTGTGAAGATCAAGTATCTGTAGATACAGCAAGAAGAAATCATAACAAATGAAGTTCTCATGGGAAAAGGGATATTTATTAGATGGCTGGCAAAGTCCTGTTCTCAAGAATGACTTCTATGTGATTTCTTGGTTCTGTAGATAGTTCATATTCTTTCAATTTTGGTTGTGGTTGTCACTTTTAATTTGATGGTTTAACAAAGTCATATGGCTTAATTTTCTCATTTACTCCCATGCTCATGAAAAAAAACAAACAAACAAACCCAAGAAAGTAGCATACAATTGTTTAAAACCTGTTTTTGCAGCTAGAGACATGGGAGAGAAAGGTATTTTTAAAATATCATCAAATCAGTTTTTAAAGGTTGTGTTTTCTCTGTTAACTAAAGTCAGCTGCCTAAGGCCCCAGATTCACCTGAAGTCTGGAGAGAATTGCTGAATCCCAGTTGGCAACAATAATGGAAAATTTAAGTAGACTTGGGATTTAAAGATAATGGAAACTGCTTATGACAGGTTCATCCAGCATATGGCAGCTGGTAAAAGGAAATCTGGGGCAGCAAAATTAAACAAAATATACTTTCAAATTGTATTTCGTCCTTAGGCTACTGTGTTAATAGGATAGAGATAGGAATAGAAACTATTGTTTCACTGGTAGAAAGAACTCAAAAGTGGTGAAATTCCATGTATATTCTCTTAAACTTAAAGGTTCTTGAACAATGGTAGGTTAAGTGACTTGTACAGGGTTATACAACCATTATAAAGCAGGTGAAAATCAGATCACTTCTGGAATTCTTGTACCATCATAATGGTTTAAAGCTTCAAGAAGAGAAAGAATAACTATGACAACTATCTTTAGTTCTTGAAAATTATGCTTTTATGGTGAGTTGGGAAAGCATCAATTCATAAAGTACCTAAAACCACGATTGACAGGTCTCATTCTCTTTTTAAAGAAAAACAGTGCTTAACATGAGAATCTAATAATGAAAACTAAACATAAAATATTAGATTTGTAGCTATAAAGACCCCTAGAGGTCATAAAGTTTAATCCCATGACTTTCCTAGAATTATGCAACTACTTAAGTGTCAAGGGTGCAATTTATAAGAAGCTTTCCTTTACTCCAAGTCTAACACTCTATCTTGTGTTCCACAATGCTCTTCAAACAGGCAAGAGAAGAGAAATATTAAACTAAATGTTAATCACTTGTGTCTTCTTTATATTTCATGATGGTTTTGTTTTTGCTGTTGTTTTTAAATTCTTGCTAAGTTGTTCAGAAACTAAACGATTTGGATAATTTTGTCTCTAGCCCACAGAAGTAAGTAATCTGCAGCCATGGTCCCCTAGTATGATTCTAAACTTTTCCATACTAGGGAACAAGTTTCATCTAGGACTTTCAGTGCAGTGAAGGATGGGTGCAGAAACAGCACAAATACATATAGCTCAGTTAAGGGAATACCGGTTTTTCAAGCAGACACAACCAAGAGATAACACTGAGAGATTTCCTTTTGATAATTGAATGAGTGGAGTTATGGATTATTAACTTAGGATGCCATCTTCCAAATCATTGGTAAAATGTGTAACTTAACTGGGTCAAAGATATAGTCCTATAGCAAAAAATTAATCCTATATATACAACCAATCATACTGTCACCTAATCCTTATTAAGTCTCTTTCCATGAGTTATATTGACCAAAAAGCATTGGTCCATGCCCTCAATGCCCCATGGAACAGTACAAGGTGCTTGGAAAAAAAAAAGAAATGCAAATCCTTGACTTAAGAGAGTTTGCTTTCTATTGGGAAAGACATATATAAGAAAGATGCAAAATAATTTTAAATTTTTAGTAAAATAGAAATTTATTATTAATAAATATGAACATTTACATATACAAAAGGTCAGAAAATAAGATTGCACATGACATTTTGATATATTTTATATAGCTTATTTTAAATATATGCGTATATATGGAATTTAATGTGATAAGACAAACATTTGTTTCCCTTTCTAAACTTTCTTCTACTTTTTCATTTTATTTTTTAAATATTTCATGATGCTTTTTTTCTTCTCCTCCTCCTCTTCTTCCTTCTTTCCTTTTTCATTCTTGTTACTATCTGCATGAGAAATCTCTACTTTTCCTTCCCTCAAAGATCTCTTGTCCAGTCAAGCAAAATAAAAATGGATTGTATTGGTACTATCTGAAATAACTCATTCTGAACCTACATTCCATTAACTCTTCACCCAGTCTTCCAAAGTCATGATTATACATTTCTTCTTTCATAATTCTTAAAACTTTCAAAATTCTTTTTCTTTATATTTAGACAGAATGAATTCAAAATAATTAGGTGTTTTTAGGGAAGAAGAACTAGAAGAATTAAAAAAATCAAGTTTTATAGAAAATTATTTTTGATTTGAGTCCTGAAAAAAAAAATGAAGGGTGTCTAAGGAACCAGAAGTAGACAAGTGAGTTTATTCTAAGGATGGGGGACAGCCCCTGTCAAGTTACGGAGATAGGAAATGGAGTTTTGTGTATGAAGAACAACAAGAAGGCTAGTTTTGCTAGACCATGGAATGAGTGAAGAAAGATATCATGTAATGAGATTGGAAAGGCTGATTGGAGTAAGGTTATGGAGACGTCTTAATGTTTTGAAGGTAATATAACAACTACAATTATAACAAAAACAATTGCATTTTAAGGTTTGCAAAGCACTTTAAATATATTTTCTCATTTTGTTTTCACAACAACCATGGGGGAGAGATGTTATTCTTATCTCCATTTTACAGATCAGGAAGCTGTGAAGTAACTTACCCAGGGTCACTGTAATAATAATGGAATTTAAAGATCCCCTGGTATTGGCTTGGTTTTCTGAATGATTGTGTTAAAATCTAGAGTTTGTGAATCCCACTTGTGGGATGGACTTGTTGATGTGAAAAGAGAGGGCTGAACTGGGAGGATCTGGTGATGTGAATTTAGAGAGACACAAGCAAAGAGAAAGGCAGAAGAATTTTTTTGGAAGCAGCATCATGGAGGCAGAGAGAGACAGAAAGGATTGCTGAAGTCTAGTTTGAATTTCCTAGGACTTTTGAGAGCTGCCACCCAGAGCTGCCAAGGACTGAGGAGACATGGCTGTTATGCTGGTATTTTGTTGCTCTGTTTTGATGTTGTTTTGCCAGATTCGTCCACTGGTGAAAGATAGTCCTGTTGTTGCAGAGGTCCTGGAATCTTGCTGTTGGTTCAGAGTTCTTGAGACTGGTCTGCAGACAGAGAGTGAATTCTGTCCACTGGTGAAGGACAGTGCTTTTGTTGCAGCTAGGAATTGTGTAAGACCAGATTTAAACTCAGATCTCCTGATTTCAGATACAGTATTCAAAACTATATCTTCAAAATAGTCATTTTAAGGAGAACAAGTATCATTATCCCCAAATTACGATGAGTCAAATGAGGCTCTGGGAGTTGGTTAAATGGAAACTATAGAAGCATTAAATCCAAACACGAGGAGGCATTTTAAAAATTGCATTTCTTTCTGCATTACTTAGGATAATCAACTTTTCATTGTTTTCTGGAGAAAAAAAATTTGTTTCATAATGTACCTTAAAGAAGTGCTGCTAAGAAGAGTCAGACACTAAATTTAAGTTCAGTATACTCACTTTTTTTTCAATTCATCAAAAACTTGTCAGATTTCTTCTAATGTCAAGAATCACAGTTCTTTTGAATGTACCATTCCTTATCACATCAGACTGGAGAAAATATCTCTCATTAGTATTTATGGTCATTCTCTAATGTTGAACATTAAAACGCTTAGATGGTTTTAATCTTTCAAATATATATATATCCTTTGTCTCTTTCATTTCTTTTTCTTTATTGCTAGATGGATTTGATGCTTTTACCAGGTTCCTTAAAACTGAATTCAGTGAAGAAAACATTGAATTTTGGGCAGCCTGCGAGGATTTCAAGAAAAGTCAAGAACCCCATCAACTCTTCCATAAAGCACAAGCAATATATGAGAAATTCATACAGAATGATGCTCCACAGGAGGTATAGTAAAAAAAGAAGAAGAGAAATAGAAAAGAGTTGAAAGAGGGGAAAGGTCAAAGTAATCTAAAAGAACTTAATAAAAGTCATATCAGAGAAAACCCACTTGATAAAAATGAATACATAGGGCCATCATACACTCCACTTCAAAGTTCAGAATTATGTTAGATAAATAGTGGTAACATATTAATATTTTCAGGAAGTATATAAGTAAATAAAAACTACTAAATATACTATGTGCCCTTTTCCAAACATATGTGTGTGTGTGTGTGTGTGTGTGTGTGTGTGTGTATATATATATATATATATATATATATATATAGAGAGAGAGAGAGAGAGAGAGAGAGAGAGAGAGAGAGAGAGAGAGAGAGATACAAACATATAAACACATACTGTGTATGAATATATATGAATCCAGGTCAGGAAGATCTAGGCTTAATTCTTACTTCTTATGCATATAACTCAAGTAACCACAACTATTGAAGTGATCTGTGCCACAACCAACTCTCTCAGACTTGAAGGTGCAGATTAGGTTTTGACCTATATAAGTATAAGGAGTTTCCTCAGCCCTGCATTTCTTATCCTCATGAACATAAAAAAAAATTAAATATGGGGGCAGCCAGGTGGCACAGTTAATAGAGCACCAGCCCTGGAGTCAGGAGGACCTGAATTCAAATCCTCAGACTCTTGACACACTTACTAGCCATGTGACCTTGGGCAAATCACTTAACTCCCCTTCTAACCTCTCCAAAAAGCAAAAAAATAAAAAAGTTAAATATGATACAATGCCATAGAGATACATATATGTATCAAGGTCACTATATACATACATGCACACTGTGTATATCCCTCTTCCTACATACCTAGAGTTTAAATTAGCTTCCCCTAAGAGTATTTACATATGCATGTTAATATATGTGTCTATCTGTCTATCTATCTATATGTCTATCTGTCTTTAGAGAGAGAAATACACGAATGGACAGATAGGTAAAAATCTATATCAATCTAAAGGCTTAAATGGATATAGCTATATAGAGAGATAAAAGATAGATTGACAGACAGGGCAGGGTACATATAACTTGAGAATTCATTCTACATTTTCCCATTCTTAATTTTATATTTTCCAATCAAAGCTTTCAGAATCAAGTTTTTCCCAATTATGCATACAAACAAAAATGTACTGATTCACTTTCAATAAATCAGGTTTACTTTGTTTTATATTGAAAATTTAATGGAATCATAGAAATTAACAACTTGGCTTCCCACCTGATATAGAAATATCTTCCACAAGAGCTGACATAGGGGTGACAAGGTACTTATAAATTTGAATGTATGACACACATACACACATACATGCGTGTGTGTGTGTGTGTGTGTGTGTGTGTGTGTAGTGCCTATAAATATCACAATTTCAAAGCAATGCCTGACAGAGATTACAAGTTAGGGTGGGACATAGTGATAAAGAAAGGGAGCCTTAGCTTTGCAATATGTGTGGATCTTTTCTTCCCCACCAGGCATACCTACAGGCAGCTAGTGGATTGAACACTAAACGTAGAGTCAGGAAGATCTAAGTTCAAATCTGCCTTCAGAAACTAACTATATAATTTTGATCACTTAATGTCTGTGTGCCTTTTTTCATATGTAAAAAGGATGGAGAGAATAACAGTAGCACCTATCTTCCAAACTTGTTGTGAGGATCAAATGAGAAAATATTTGTAAGGTGCTTTGCAATCCTGAAAGTATATATCATGGTAGCTATTATTATAATCACTACCCTTCCTCTAATGACCATATTCATAGAGAAAAGCATTAAAGAGGACAGCGGGGCTCACCTTCACACATTCTCCTCATCAAACTACCATAGTTACCTGCTTCATGTTGTTAGCATAGGAGAAAATAAATGGTGGACCCAGATCCAAATACTCAGAATTATTGGTTACTGGGAAGTTTATAAGAATCTTTACTTCAAGTAGGGGGTTGGGGGTGAGGAGAAAAAATATTTTTATCCTGACCTTCATAAATAAAAAGTCTATACTCTATGATTAGTACTTTCTCTTATTATCCCCTATTTGAAAATAAAAACATAGGCAAGTCACAAAGTGTTTATCATTAGACATAATTTCATATGAATGTGAAAGAGAATTTAAAGTAGTATTAAAAATATATGTACAATAAAGTCAAAATGTATATAAGGGAGGTATATAACATACAGTATATAATAAAAAATGTTTATAAATAGCTGGGATAATGAGGAAAATCCTCCTTCAAGAGGTGGCATAGGAGTGGAACCTTGAAAGAAGCTAGAGATTTCAAGAGATGAAGAAGTGAGATAGGGATTCATTCCAAATTAAGGAGATTGCACAAAAGCAGAAACACAATGTCATCTTTGATAATGGCAAGAAAACTGCATGGGATGGACTTATAGAATACAGTATAAAGAAACTTTAATACATACACACATATATTATTTATGTATATATATATAATATATGAGTGTGCATGTGTTTGTGCAAATATGTGTAGGTATATATGACCAAGGTTGTGAAATTTTTAAGTAATCCAAAAGATAAGGGTGTATTGTATGCAAGAGGTAGTAGTGAATCCCTGGAATTTGGGCAGGGAAATGAAGTGACAATTAGCCCTATGCTTTAGGAATATCACCATGTCAGTTATGAAGACAATAAATTGGAAAATGAGGAAGGAAAATCAATTACTTGAAAATAGAGCTTAGAGATGATAAGAACCTAAACTGATAGTGGTTGAGTGAAGAGAAAGGATATAGCTCTGAGAGATATGGGGCAAGGGAGAATTGATAAGACTTAGAGACTGACTGGTTATGTAGGGCAAGAAACAGTGAAGAGTTAAGGAGGCCTTTGAGCTAAGGAGGCCTTTGAGCTTAGGAAGTTAGCTGGTAACAAGGATGAAAGTGACATCTAAAGAAATAGGCAAGTTTGGAAGAGGGGTGGATTTGAGGACAAAATTAGCTCCATTTTGTACATGTTGAGCTTGAGATAGATGGGAGCCATCTAGTGTAAATGAAAATGCATTCTGATTGCATTTGAATCTGATGATTTGACAATTCCCTATTGTACAATGTTTGCTAACATAACATGATTTTCCTTTCTATCCTAAGATCTTAATTTAAAGACACTTAGGATGTGTGTGAAAGTAGTCTGGAAAAAACACATCAAAGATCAGAAATCCATTACAGGTTAATTGCATTTATCTTTTGCCTAGCTGGGACAATTTGGCCACTATACCTGTCAGAAAGCACTAGCTTATGCATGTCATATCCTTTGTGTCACTGGCTGCCTTTTCTTAGAAATTGATGGTTATCTTTCCTTATTTCCAGTACATTATCAGTGTTTTCTCTTAAAGACTGTTAATTCTATACACAAGATACTTTATATGCAAGCAAAAGGTTGGATGCTGCAAATCTCTTACTCACTTGCATAAACTTTGAACCATTCATTATTTTTTCCCTTTGGCTTTAAGCATTGAGGATTCTCATTAAAATAGAATCAGTCAGAAATTTTCTCATTTGCACAATTTAATTTATAGGTAAATTAACAAAAATGCACAGACATGAGTCAGGTTATCATCCATGAAAACCAGGTTCCTGTTGGGAAGAGGCTGGTATCTCTGATGCTACAGGTGATATTTTTAGAAGAGAAACAGATAGAAAAAGTAGAGACATAAAAGAGGAAGGAAAGAGAGAGAAACTGACTTTATCTTTTTCAAAATTGAGCCCATTAATAGCTCTGATCTTCTTATGATAATTTCTTCCCCATTATGCAGGTTAACCTTGATTTTCACACCAAAGAAATAATTTTTAAGAGTATCTCCCAACCAACCATTCACAGCTTTGATGCTGCCCAAAGCAGAGTTTATCGACTTATGGAGCAAGATAGCTACACACGCTTTCTGAGATCTGACATCTATTTGGACTTAATAAATGGAAGACCCCTCCGAACAACAAACCTTCGAAGGCGATCACGTTCCTTTACTTTCAATGAATTTCCAGGTGAAAAACCAGATCTTGCCATTTGGCTATAAAAAAAAAAAAACATTCTCAATTTTACTCATGTATCATGGTAAGCTATTCCAACTTGACTCACATAACATTGACTATTAATACTTATAAATTCAATAAGTTGCAACTTGTCATATAGGTGAATTTTAAAACACAATTAGAAAAACTTCTTTGGAATTTGGAAAACTGCACAGTGCTGTAGTGTAATAAGTATTGTGTTCATAAATACCTCCATTTAAAAAATCGTTCCTTTTAATATATAATTTTCTTTTTTTTTTCAAAGCAATTGGGGTTAAGTAACTTGCTCAAGGTTACAAGGCCAGTTATTTTGTGTGGGTGCCAAATATCTGAGGCCAGAACCGATCCTGGGTCTCCCAATGCTGGGGCCGGCACTTTTACTCACTGCACCACCTGGCCGCCCCTTAATATATAATTTTCAAAAATAATAATTATCTTTAATGTATATGGGAAGAGTGATAATTATACATTCAGTAGGATCAAGGACAAGATTTGCAAAAACTTAACAATAGTTTATAAAATGTATTTTTATCCATATATGCATATATTCCACATTTTTATATTAAAAAAGATAATGTTCAAAGAAGCAAGATGAAATAGGAGATAGAGGGGATAGCTTTTGAGTAAACAAGACCTTAGTTTATTTCTTGCCTCAGGATAAGAGTAGGGATAGGGAATAGAAACTAGACCTGCAATTTCACTGATGATGGAAACTCATGAATGTGTAAATTCCCTCTACAATGCATGTTTAATCATTCTGTGAAACTTATCTTAGAATTGGCCTATTAATAGAATTTTTTCAAAAGTATATGATTACAATCTATATTGTTCTGGATAAAACATATAGATATACACTTTATTTTAGAAATATTTAATTTTCAATGGGTGTTGCATGGTATTAATGTCTATATTTGGATGATGCTGTAGAATAAGCTTTCCCATCTTCATGTATTTGAAATGAAGAGAAAAATTAAATAATTTATAGCTAAAATTTTCTTTATCTTTATTGCTCATTCAACTTTGACTTATTACATTCTAGAACTAGTTATTAATCATTTATTATTAATTAAATTTAATATGTATACATATATCATTATTATTGTTACAAATTATAAAACATACTGAATTTCCCATCACTGATGTGAATATTTAGTCAACTTTCTCAGGTTATTTTGAAAAGAGGTACCATTTACCTTTTTGTCTTTCCAAGATCCCTTCTAAATGACAAGTTTTGTATTTGTGTTTTTTCCTATTTATTCTTTTCATTTGCAAGCCACAATTTCATTTGTAAGTCTTTTCATTTGTAAGCCACAATTATTGCCCTTTATGAAACTGGTAGAAATTTGATAATGGCCAGCTATACCCTCATTCACATGGCATGGATCAACTTGTTCATCAAATCCCAATCACTCCTGTTATATTGTAATAACCCTCAGAATCTATTAAGCTATTCACTGTTCATCAACAAACACTAACTGAGTCACCAAAGTGTCTTTGGCAATATACTAGGTATGGTGGAGTTTTTGTAAATACTACCTTTGTTTTGATGAACTTGTTGTCTTGGGTGGGGGAGGGGCAGATACCAAAATGGACAAATGGACAGACTGAATTAGAATCTAAAAGATTAATTCAAAATGTATGACTGTGCTAGACACATAACATTCTTTGAAGATGACTTCCTTTTTGTCTTTGTATGTCAAGTGCCTATAACAAATGGTTAATCATGTTGAATTGAATAACACAAGTCATGATCTTAAAATGACACCTTTGTGAAAATAAAGATGGAAATCTATGTATGCATGCATATATTTTTGTGTGTATGTACACACTGAAATTTAACATGAGTTATGTGTCATATTCAGATTTTCTATGAATTCAGTACATTCCTGTCATCTTCCATAATGTCTGAGCCCAGAGAGTGATTAGCAGCAGCCAGGTTTGAATGCAATATAAGCAAAGCAAAACAGCTCAAAGAAAACACAGGATGCACAAGTTTAGAAAATCCACCCTAAATGTTCATATGAATTATTTGTGTCCAACCTGTGGTAGAGCATTCCGAACTCATGTTAGTCTGACCAGTCCAATCGAACACATTGAAACTTGACACTAGCATAGCATGTCATTTGGTCCTCTTAGAGAATGAAGGAGAGCAACTACAGTATATTAAATAATGGGTCTGGAGTGAAGAAGAACTGATTCAGGGGTGGCTGGGTGGCACAGTGAGTAAGAGTGCCAGCCTGGAGTTGGGAGGACCCAGGATTGGTTAGGGCCTCAGATACTTAACACTTACAAAAAAAAAAAACTGGCTGTGTAACCTTGAGCAAGTTACTTAACCCCAATTGCTTAAAAAAAAGAACTGAGATTAGATCTGTCATCAGGCACTACTTGTGTGATTCTGAGTGAGTCTCAACCAATGTTTGCCCCATTTTCCTCAACTAAACAAAGGGTATCATAACAGCATCTACTTCCTAGAGTTGTGAGGATCAAATGAGATATTTGTAAAGCTCTTAGCACAATGCCTGGTACATAATAGGTATTCAATACATATTTGTTCCTTTCCCCCTTCCCTAATCCCTAAAGACTATGTGACTGATTAAGAGCATAGTTGGAAAAAGGAGAAGGAGCATGTGGAGAATGTTATACATGGGAAAAGTGTTATGGGTATTCCTCACTATAGGGATGAGGGAGGTAGACACACATGAAGCTGGTTTGATTGTTTCTAAGGGAAAAAAAAACAGAAAACCAAGAAGTGGAAATGACCTGTTGTAAGAGGAAAAACTGCTTATCAGCAGGCTATCAATACGATAAAAGATGCTAAGACTTTTCTACCCAATAAAGAGGTACAGTGAAGTATCAGACACTTTCTCACCTAGAAGCAAGAATCTTCCTGGGAACTGTGCCCTAAAAATTTCCCCTCTCTATTCATTTAGGGAGAATATAATCATGAATCTATGGGGGGGACAGAGAAAGAGAGAGAGAGAGAGAGAGAGAGAGAGAGAGAGAGAGAGAGAGAGA
>NW_027187372.1:14773090-14787600 GCF_028583685.1 Petaurus breviceps papuanus
AGAGAGAGAGAGAGAGAGAGAGAGAGAGAGAGAGAGAGAGAGAGAGAAGGAATACATATTAAGTGTCTACTATTTACCAGGCATTGTATTAAGTGCTTTACAAACATTATCTTATTTGATCCTCACAATAAGTCTGTGAGGTACTCCATTTTACACTTCAGGAAATTGAGGCAGACAGAGAATAGATTACTTTTCCAGGTTTACACAGCTAGTAAATATATGAACCATTTGAATTCAGGTCTTCCAATCTAATCCAATAAATGTTTATTAAGTACCTGCTACATGCAAGGCAGTATACTATGTGCTGGGGATACAATTAATAAAAATATATAGTCCCTGCCCTCAAGGCCCTTACAATTTAAGGAAGAGACAACAAACAAAAGGAGGCAAGAAATCAGAGGCAGAGCAAGGGGAGCTGGGACACCAGGAGACACCTGGCACCAGGATATCTCATTCCATGGAGTTGAAACCAGACAGGGCAGTAGATGGAAAGTGGAGTGAACTGAGTCCAGTTTATGCTCTCTATAAAAGGAAGGCATTAGGAGGCGTTTGTTTCTTCACCCTCCAGACTTCAAGAAAGGAGAGAAGGCTGAGGAAGCTGGTATCAATCAAGGTGTGAATTAACAGCATGGTTAGAAATGATAGGCTTCTACTACTGGGAGGGGCATCTTGTTTCATGGAATTGAAATCAGGCAAGGCAGCAGATGCAAAGTGAAGAGGTCTTCTTTTATTTTTTTTTTAAACAGTCAGGGTTAAGTAACTTGCTCAAGGTTACAGGGCCAGTTATTTCTGGGTGTGGTGCTAAGTATCTGAGCCCAGATTTGATCCCCAGGTCATCCCGACACTGGAGCTGGTGCTCTTACTCGCTGAGCCACCTGGCTGCCCCTAAGCAATAGGGGTTAAGTAACTTGCTCGAGGTTACATGGCCAGGTATTTCTGGGTGGGTGCTAAGTGTCTGAGCCTGGGATTTGATCCCCAGGTCATCCCAATACTGGAGCCAGTGCTCTTACTCTCTGTGCTACCGTGTTTCCCCGATAATAAGACCTATCCCGAAAATAAGCCCTCCCCTTACTGTGTAAGATTCCTCTAAAATAAGCCCTCCCCCGAAAATAAGCCCTATTGAGCGCTACACGCTACATTACGGTACCCTCTGTATGCACCGTCCCCCCCCCACCCCGGGTGAAACGCATGCCATGCTCCGAGCTGCATCCAATCAGAGCTGCAGCAGTGAGTGCGTCATCCTGTTCTTTATTGAATTCATTATTGAATAAAGGTACATTTTTTTGTTCACATTTACCTGTTTATTAAAATTGCTGTCAATGTTCATTAAAATAAGCCCTCCCCTGAAAATAAGCCCTCTGGTGTTTTTCTGTCCAAAAAAATTAATAAGACAGTGTCTTATTATCAGGGAAACATGGTACCTGGCCCCCCCGAAGAGGTCTTCTTAACTCCAGGTCCCAACCATTATCCATTGTGCCACATTGCTGCCTATAGTAGAGCTGGAAGTAATCTCAGAAGTCCAAGCCTCTTCTTTTACAGATGAGGAAACTGAGTTCAGAAAGATTAAGTATGTTGTCCTAGTCCACATAGGTAAAAAGTGTGAGACTGAAGGTTTAAACCCAGGTTCTTTGCTTCAAAGGACAATGCTCTCTCCATATGATCACATTAACTCCACAAAAGTTTACATTTCTCTTTGAAGATGACCTGATTACATTTACTATAACTCTTTCCTAATTGTTTTAATTTCAATTAAACATTTCATTACTAAAATATGTATATTTTATTTTGTCTCAGTGTTGTGTACCGATTTTCAAATAATTTAAAGGTACCCAGTTGATCTGGGCTGGGAGATTAAGCCAACTGAGGTACACATCCCTAAACATATCACATTGTACTCAATAATTCCAAAAGAAAATAACAAAAAACTTCCATAATGGAGTAAAAGTGTACTAGCTATGTAAGTATGATTTGGTGCATGGGTGGGAATGTGGATAGATTAGAGAAATGTGAAATACTGAGAGTACAGGTAATTTGGGTACAGATAACTATTAGTGATTTTAGTTAGATGTGCTTAATCAGGGAACATTTCCAAGAAGAAGTAGGTTTTGAACTGAATTCTAACAGGACAAAAGTGGTTTGGTGGAATAAAGTGCTAGTTTTAGAATCAGTTCAAATTCCATCTCTGCTGTGAATGTGAAAGGTGAGCTTTTCTCTTTCCAGAGTCCAAGACCTCTTTCTTGCCCTTCTCCACATCCTGTTGTCTGCTCTTTTGCAATCATCATTATTTCCTTTCCTCCCAGACCTTGGCCTACTTCCTTCACTTCAACTGCTTTATATATTCAATGTAAACTCCTTGAGGGAAACAACTGCCTTGCTTGTTTATATTTGCATCTTCCAAGCCTAGCATTGTCTTTGTAATATGTTAAGCATTTAATAAATGCTACATCTGTCTTTCCATCCATCAGCTATGTGCCCTTTATCTATTTGTGCAGCTTTGGCCAACTTACTTAACCTCCCTGAAGGTCAGTTTCCTCATCTATAAAATGAGAGTTGGGCTAGATAGCCTCTGAAATCCCTTCTAACTCTTGATTTATGATTCTCTGAAAAGGACCAAAGAAAAATGGGATCTAGGTAAGACTGATTATTCCAAGCATGGAAAAATGTAGATATGTATAGCTTATTCACAAAGGTCATCCTGACTAGAGTGAAGGATATTGGAAAAAATCTATTTGTGATGGCTGCTATCATGTTCTTTGAGACAATGCAGACATTGGGCCATAGAAAGAAGTAAATACCTAATCTAATCAATGATTACAGATACTTGAATGTTTTCACAGAAGGATGAGGTGAATAGAAATGTAAGATGTAAGGCTTAAACAGATCAAAGATTGTGAAATGTGACTTTTGCTTTTTTCCCTCAAACTAATTTAGGATATTTGCAGGTAGACTTCTATAGTATTTATACCAACAAATACTTCATCTTTATGACTCATTCTTTGACTTTTATTTTGTTAAGTAGCTACCATTGCTGCTTACAAAGCATTATTTCTCAATCAAATTTAATGTACCCTTACCTGGGATAGGAAGTGATGACCATTAATTGTCTCAGTAAGAACTATGTGATTTGAATATTCCCGTCACTGGTAAAGAGTAAATAATAAGCAAACTTGAATGCTTTTCCACTTTTCTCTTGGGCTAGTTTGGGCTAGTCCTTTGAGAAAAGGATGTCCACATGAAGAAATGAAAGGGACGATTGGGTTAAGGTAATTTTCTATCATCATATCTCCAAATAAAATCTAAGCTTTTTAGTGTCCTTGAGCCCAAGACATAAATGAAGTGCAAATTAGGGAGGTTTGTGTGGGGGAGGGAGGTGCTCTTTAAGGAGACACAATGACACTGCTCATGGATGAGTCTCTGTGTGTACAGAGACTAATGAGTTGTGAATATTGGGCACCAGAGGAGGAAATCTGACTATTCATAGCTATAGCTGCCACTTAAGGTCTTAAGATAGCTAAAAAAAAAAGTGGCTGTTCTTGACAGAATGAAGATACTGGAAGAGAGTATTTATGACCATGCCAGCACAGAACATTTATTAGGGGACATCAATGAACAAAGTCAGCATGGAGGCCATATCAAGTAAAAAAAGGCAATAGACCATACCAACTAGAGGCAATGAAACAGACCTTGTGGAATTCAAGGAGGACCTTGGTTAAAAAAAAAAATTCCCTGCTAGAACACTGAAGAACATGTAATTGTAGATTTGAGAATCAAAGAGGATTTCATCTTGTCTAACCCATTCATTTTACAAATGAGGAAAGTGAGATGCAGAAAAGTTAAGTGAGTTTCCCAAGGTTTTAGTAAAAAATAATTTGTAGAACAGAATTTGAATCCAGGATCTTTGGCTTCAAATCCAATACTCTATGTAATATCAATGTCTACTTTATGGAATACTGAAAATCTGTGTACAACTGTTGAACTCTAGTATCTTGTGATTTCCCTGTTGCAGAATATATATTTATCATTGCTCTCTTGTTCTAATAAGCCTTCCTTTTAACATGTGGTAATCAGCAAACTTGTAAATTGTGGAGACTGTATCAGTGTTTTGGACTAACAAGTACAAAGATAAGTTTTTTGACTAGGAGCCCTAGTCTCAAGAAGTGTGATATCCTCTAAAGTAACACAGGATCTTGATGCCAGCTATGAAAAAAGGATTACTTATGTACAACATATTGAAGAGGAAACATCCAATGAAATATTTTTTACCTATTCCCTTTAACTCATCTCAGAAATGCCTAGTACTACTGACTTAAATTGATGATAAGGGTTATTTGAATTTAGAAATGTGTTTTAAAAAAATTTTTTTTATAGATTTGTCATTTTACCAAAAGTAAAGACAGTGCTTATTTAAAATCAGAAAACACTTTATGATATTTCACTTGAGTATGAAAATATTATGACATTATGATGAGGGCAAAACTTGATCTTAAGACACACAGACAAATTTAGCTTGTCATCTCTGCATAATATAGCCCAATTACTATCACTTGGGTGAGTGGGAAGATACGGAGAAAAACCAGGAAGTGTATTTGGCAACTTGAATAGCTTCCTAATTGCTATCCCTGCATCCAATTTCCTCCCTTGCCAATCCAACCTGCACACAGCTCTCATTTTACTCCTTCACTCATAAAGCTTCAGTGGTTCTAGGATAAAATACAAACTCCTCGGTTTGACATTTAAAGCTGGTTACAATCTGGCTTCAATTCATTCTTCCAGACTGAATCCACATTACTTCCTGTCACTCATTTTACATTCTAGCCAAATTGACTTACTTCATATTTCCCATACAGTACTCTCCATCTTCTGTCTCAATGCTTTCCTTAAGGATCTCCATGCACCATGCCCAGAATACTTTCTCTCCTTACATCCCCGTTTTGAAATCTCCACTTCCTTTCATGGCTCAGCTCAAAGGTCAGGTCCAATAGGAGGCCTTAACTAATTCCCTCAATTATTAATACCCATTTTCAAAACTTTGTATCTATTTTGTACATAGTGTGTGTTTTCCAATATGTGCAAATATTGAATGAATTGTTCTTTATTTACTATGAACTTGTGTGCTGAATTTAGATGCCTGAAATACTTTAAAGTCATATACATTTAAAAGACATAAATTCCAATGGTGATGATGATGATGATGATACTAATACTGTTTTTGTAGTGTTTTAGGAACATATTCAAAAGGCACTAGTCATACAGTGTCATTTCTCCTGGGTTATCTTTTTCATATTTACAGTATAATGAGAGAGATAAAGCTTTAAGGAACAAAATCTTGGACTCTCCCCATTTGAGGCCTAAATATGACCTGTGAATATGGGCCTCTATTTCTTTTTCTTTTTTCTCTTTATTTTATCTTGCTTTTAGGTGAAGGAAATTAGAGATAATAACAAACTTGTAAGCTTACAAAGGTCAGAAGGGTGAGCTACATGAAGTCTAGGAACTGAATCTATTCCAGAATCAGCCTGTAACAGTTGGAGCAGTAATAGAGACATATAGACTCTTCTACCCTTTAGTCATACTTCATTTTGAAGAAAACTATGAAGAAGATACTATTATTACATTACTATAATTGCAATACTATTCTATTGCAATACTGTAATTATATTGTAGGTGCTCATTTTTCTGAGACCAAGTTTGTATAGATGTGTCCCTAGGTAATGGGGAATATATTTGTACTTTTTTGTTGCTTTACCTTGTAACTTTTTTTTTTTCATAAAAGTTAATGATGTTAAGTTAGCTACCAATGACACCACTCATTGGTAGCTGACATTGGGGAGAATATACCTGCCTGGGGAGTCATTCTGATGACATTAGAGAAAGCCACTCCACTGTCTCTCAAGATATCCCAGATGTTTAATGAGGGGATATAGCTGGCCATATTTAGAAAAATGAAATCAGAAACATCACTACATAAATACATCTATCTATCTATCTATCTGTCTGTCGGTTGGTCTGTCTATCTATATCTCTATCTTTTTACACATATACATAAAAATATGCATATAGTTCACATATAATCTATGTAATATGCATATCTACCTATACATATTTGTGTGTGACATTAGAAAGAAATTAAACAGAATACTTTAATTTCCCCAGTTTTCTGGGATATATTTTTCATCATGTAATCAGTTCTTGAATTTGTATGATATGGATAGCTCCAGCTTTAAAACTTCATATATGAAAAATGTGAACTAAAGTTACAAAACAAATAAATTATGTGTGCTTATTCACATGACAAGTTAAAACTGACATTTATATATGCTTTACATGTAGTCTCTTACTTGGTCCTCAGAACAACATAGTGAGGCAGGTAATTACAATATTTATTTTCATTTTGTAGGAAAGAAAACGGAGTCCTAGGAAGAATGGCTTGCGATTTCTATAAAATATTATGCTTTTCTACATCATAGAAAATTACTGAGCAGTTGAATAGCATACCTGGGATTACAGTTTATGACCTTAGCATATAAAATTAGTTTTGCAGATTTGATACATGCTATCATAGAAAAGAAAATCAGCCCTAGGAATAAGAAGACTTTAAAATGGTTTAGGCACTATTATCTGTGCTTCTTTGTTCTCATTTAGAAAAATGGAGTTTGGCACAGGTTTTCTCTCCTCACCTCCATCCCTACCTTCCTTCAAGGCTAAGTTCAAGTATTATCTCCTACCTGAGGCAAGTTATTACTCCCCAATGAACTATTTTGTCAACTTTTTAAATTGACTTATCTTAATGCATGTGGTGGCCTAAACTCAACCATCCCCACAAGTTCTGCATATTTTGTAATTATTTATCTGCATATATGCTATTGGCCGATTGTACACCTCAACACTCCTCCATCTTTAAACACCTTGTGCCCTGCCCCTCCCCATTTCCTGAGGACTAGAAATATTTTGTTTTAGTTTTTGTATCTTCAGAGATTATTATGGTACCTTTAACACAGTAGACACATCATAGATACTTGATGCTTGAACACAAATAAAACTTGAATTCTGATCTTCTGATTAGATATAACACTTTTTTTTTCCCCAAGTATAATACAGGCACCTAGACAGGGGTAAGTATAAACAGAAGCTATCCCTTGTACTTTGAAATGTTTATTTACAGAGAGAATTGCTTAACAGACTTTGGGGGTAGGTTTCCATGGCAACCTAAAATAGTAAGACACTATCATTTGAAAGTTAACCAGAAATAAAGATGATTTATCTCAGAAAAATTTCATGTAAATGAATGTGAAATATGAAAACAATATTCAATTTACAAAAATTAGATTTGTATACAATTTTCCAGGCACATATGTACTGCACATGCACGCACGGGCACACACACACATACACACACATATACACACACACTATACACATTTAAGCCATTACAGAAAGGATCTATTATGAAATAAATGATGAAATGATGGTGAAATCCTTATTAATTGTTACTTCCTTATCTTTTAGCAGCATATATACATTATAGGCTATATCTTCATTTATTCTATTATTTGTGTTCAAAAGTTTCATTGTCAATTTTTTTTGAGAGATAGTCTAAGAATGTCAAAAAATACTTAGCTCATTAATTTTACTGAAAAATTATGGAACCAATGGTAATTTTGCAATTTCTTCTGGAACAAGAGTCTACTACCACTAGAAGGCACCACTGCAAATTTTAGGAAAGGAAAACCTTCATGAACCTGCAAAGCAATAACACAAGTGAACATTTCATTATCCTTAATTTTTTCTATGGAAATTTTGCTGTGGAATTTGCTATAGATCATAGTCCTAGAGCTGAAAATAATTCAATTCTACAAATATTTTTTTTAAGTTACTACCAAGTGTAAGGGGAAAAAGACAAACAACGATCCCTGAATATACATAATGATTTGCTATGAGATTTTGAATCACATGAACAAAACATAAGACAAGAAATTTTCTCCACCCATCATCAGTTTTCATAAACTGCCACAAATAAGGCATTATTGGGCCAGAGGAAAATAATTATATTTGCTTTCTTAAACCAAGGCACCACGAAGCAGAACAAGGTAAAAAAAAAAAAAAACCTTATTACCTAATAACAGAGAATGCTAATGCCTAACTTTCTCTCCCAGAACCACCACTCCCACCAGTGCCAATGCTCAGGAGTATACAATTCAACATATCTACTTGTGTTCTGGGATCCACTCAGCAATTTCCCTTATGATACTGAAAGTTTCTGCCATCATATGTTGCCCCTACCCTCACCCCAGCATTCAGGGAGAACAAACAGCAGACTTTGACTACTCTACCAATACAATCTTGAAGGGGGAAATAGAATCTTAAGTAAAAAGGGGTGGGGAAGAAAAGTGAACTGAAAAATGACAGGTCATTTTCACTGGAATGGAAACTACATAAACAATGGTAGTGGTAAAATAACAATGGTATGTGGGAGGCTGATTCTGGAAGATGTGTGTGTGTGTGTATGTGTGTGTATGTGTGTGTTCTTACAAATGTTGATTTTGCAGCTGGGTGTAAGACAGATTGTAAAGGGTAGAGAGTAGAAATAGGGACACCAACTCAAAGATAGACTACAGAACACAGACGCCACGCCTTGAATTTAACCACCTTAGTTTCAAGGTAACTTTTAAATAAAGCACACAATGTAATCAATATTTAGCAAAATGTGTAAAATAAGGTTCATAAAATTCCTAGTTAGAGTGCAATTTAAAGTAAAAGTAAAATTGTAGTTATTTTAATATGAGAGGAAGAAAAATAATTGTTTGCATGTTATCTTCCTTCTTCAAACTTTGAGCCCTTGAGAGCACCATCTTTTTCATTTCTTTGTATCATCAGAATTTAGCACACAGTAGGCACTTTATAAATGTTTATTGACTAAGACATAGAATGAAGATATACAAAAAGTTATTTATAGAAAACTTCACTGAGAAACAAGTATAAGCCCCAAAAAAGTATTTGAAAGCAAATTAATAGGATTTTTTCATGATTTTATATGACTTGTCATTTTTTTTGTCAAAGGGAATTAGATTTTACCCTTATTCTCTAAATTCCTTATTATACTGCATCCTTTTTTTAAAAGCAAATATGTTGAGGACAAGGATTTTAATTCTTATCTTTGCATCACCAGTACCAATTTGAAACTCTTTGAAATAATATTGAAATCTCTTAACATGTTTGTTGACTTGAGTAAAAAAAAAAACCCTTTAACCAAATTTCAAACTACCAGTCCCTACTATTTGTACTTCAATTCACAGATTTATTTTCACTATTTTGAACCATAGAAACATGATGTTTTCTAGCTATAAGGAATTTTAGAAATAATTTAGTCCAATTGCCTCATTTTACAGTTGAAAAAGTATTTGTCCCTATCAGTCATCTCTGGGGTAACCGATAACAACACAAGGGAGAAAATAATTTGTTTGGAAATATGAATTAAGCAACCAGGCAACTAATGACAATCACATCCAGCAAGAATATAGAAAGATCCATAATACCCTGAATACCATAGGCTAATAATACATAGTATCAATAAGACAAAAAAATCTGAGAAATCACTCTTGTTATTGTTTGGTCATTTTTAGCTATGTCCAACTCTTTGTGACCCCATTTGGAATTTTCTTGTCAAAGATGCTGGAATGGTTTGCCATTTCCTTCTCCAGCTCATTTTTTAGATGAGGAAACAGAGGCAAACAGGATTAAGTGATTTGCTCAGTGTCATGCAGCTATTAAGAGTCTGGGGCCAGATTTCAATTTAGGAAGACAAGTCTTTCTGACTCCAGGCCCAGAACTCTCTCCATTGTGCCACCTAGATGTCCAGAAAATGTAGGATGTTAGTGTAATGAAATATTACCACATATATGATAAATACGGAGAAGCATGAAAACATTTAATTGAACAGATAAAGAAGAAAATGAAAGCAATATACACAAGGCCCACAAAAATGGAAACAGAAAGAATAACTATGGTAAAACAATGAGAATGGAATATTAAAGAATTATAGTGACCAAAGTTGGCCTCCAAAGAAGAGATATGAGAAGAAATCTCCACCACCTTAGTAGATGTGGGCAACTATGAGAGTGAAACATTGAATAGAATATCAGATTTTTGATATGTTCATTTTGCCTTCCTTTTTTTCTTCTTATTTTTAATATATTGTAAGGAATGAGACTCTAGGATGGTGTCTGAAAGGGATACAGTGGGAAGTATAGATGATGGAAAAATAAAAGATTCCATAATATTTTGGGGGGGTTTTACAATTTTGCTTTAATCAATCAAACATATCATTTACCTAGTTCAGGGGAAGAAGTCAGCACCCCGAACTTCAGAATATACAGACAGGTTACAAGCAGAAATTATAAGAACACAGAGAAACAAACAGATCAAGCAAACAGTCTCCAACTGTCCAACCATTACATCCATACCTAGTCAGTTACCAGAGAGGGAAGCATCAACATCTGGGTTTTTCAAAGCCAGGGGGCTCTCAACGGCTGCCCAGAGTCTCATCTAGTCAAATCACACAGCACTTCTTAAAGTAAGCCCCAAAACAAAGTTTCACATCAAGGATTATATAGCCTTCTCCTGGCTCAGAGAATATAACAACCCTCTAGGCACACTGCCCAATCACAAAGTATCTCCTGAAAAACAAGCCTCCCACCACAGGCTCCAGGAGCACTTAAGACTATCAAAGGGCCTAGGGGCAGGGAAGATCTTAAAAACTTACATTCCTATAACATTCAGCCCCAAGATCTTTCATGCCCACAGCATAGGCAATTTACATTTGAATTAACACTAACATCTCTTAGGTCACATTTGCAAGATACATAAGTAAAGTTACCAAAGTAGCCAGGGGGCCTTAAACAAACACAAAATACATTGCTTTATCACCTCAATTCAAAACAAGTGTCCAAATAAAGTTCTTTTGGGAGGAGGGATTGTCTTTCCCCTCATACTGCTCCAGACCCTGCTTCCAAGTCAAGAGAGGGGGCTGGGTAACAAAACCAACAGGGTGGGGTCCTTGGGGGTCCATAGCCCTTTACCCCACCCACCATAGACACAAGTCCCTCCTCCCCCTGGGTCCCAAACTGTGGGATGCAGCAAGAAAACACATTCAGTGCTCCTGCTTTGCCACACAGTCCTTATCTTGTCCAGTGGCTGAATTCCAAACTCCTTCTCCTGCAGGAGGCAGCCACTCCTGGCTTCTGCCCCCATCCTGATGCAGGCAGCTCACCATTCCTGCTCTCAGCTCAGTGAAGTCAGCATGCAGGCCATTCTTCTCTCCTGCTCCATGGCTCCACAGAGTCACAGCTACCACAACTGGGAAACAAACAATTATCCCAGCCCCCATACTTTCCTTTTAGTCTGCAGATCCTGTTAGTGTCACCATTTATAGCAGCAAGCACCCCAGCATCCCCAGGGTGGCTGCCAACACAGGTTCTTAGATCTGCTTTTCTAAAGGAAAGCAAATCAAAATGGGTTAACAATCTTGCTTTATCCATCAAACATATCATTCACCTAGTTCAGGGGAAAAAGTCAGCACCCTGAACTTCAGAGTATACAGAGGTTACAAGCAGAAATTAGAAGGAGAGACACAAACAGATCAAGCAGACAGGCCCCCAACTGTCCAACCATTATATCCATACCTAGTCAGTTACCAGAGAGGGAACAATCAACATCTGGGTTTTTCAAAGCTGGGGGGCTCTCAATGGCTGCCCAGAGTCTCATCTGGTCAAATCACACAACACTTCTCAAAGTGAGCCCCCATAGCAGAATATTGTTAAGTACCTACTTAACTGGACTGCTGGGGGAATCAAATTAAGTAAGATAAGTGTACATAGAGGTGATATGTAATGAAGGCAAAACATTAGGAAGGATTATAATTATTGATTCACAGGGTATTTGAAAGAGATGAAAATAACAAAGGCATGAGAAAAAGATTTTGATATTTATTAGAAACCTAGAAGAAACCAACAACTATTGACT
This sequence comes from Petaurus breviceps papuanus, assembly GCF_028583685.1. Lineage (NCBI taxonomy): Eukaryota > Metazoa > Chordata > Mammalia > Diprotodontia > Petauridae > Petaurus > Petaurus breviceps. Next base: position 14,785,109 of record NW_027187372.1, read on the forward strand.
TATATGCTTATTTCCTCATCTATATAAAATTTATTCCAAAATAGTGTTTTTTTATACTTCATTTTCAAAGAGGTCCAAAGAAATCAGACTGATGTCTTGACTTAAAAGTGAATTGGATTTAAGTGAGGCAGAGTTGCCCCATTATCAGCCTTACTCTCTCTTCCAGAGTCATCAAGAACCAGTTACAACACAAAAATCAGTTAACTAGTGATGGCCCCAGACATAGTAGATGACCTTGGCATTTTCCTGGTCTGACCAAGCTTGAAACAGTGTCTGCTTTTGCTACTTTCATGACTGTTGTAATAAAACTGCTCTCATCTACCATATAGAGTCTTAACATGATTGGGGTAGATATCCTCCTAATTTGCTGACAGATTTGAGTCCTATCTGTTACCATCAGTGTGCTTTGGTCCATCTGACAAGGTGGTTTACCAGGGTGGGGATGCTGTTCATATTACAGTTTCTTAGAGCCACAGGTAAGGGTTGGGAGAAATGTGAACACCAAAGGTACATTAGATGAGAGACTGTCAGTCAATGAACATTTATTAAGAGACTACTACATGCCAGGTATGGCATTAAGCCCTGGGGATACAAAGAAAGGCAATAGATAGTACTTATTCCCAAGAATCTAACAATTTAATGGCGGATACAACATGCAAACAACAATGCACATTAAAACTGTACACAGGATACATTAGAAATAATCAACAGAATTAAAAGGAATCGGTATGAGAAGTTGGGATGGGAGGGAAGAATAGAGGTTGAATGAATAAGGACTTTGAAAACAAAAAAGAAATTAAGGGCAGACTATCAGTTGATGATATAGAAAGAAGATATGTAAGTAAAAAAAAAAACAACACAGTTATCATGATCCCAGATCCTTATCCTCTCCAGTTTAAATATGTTAAAGGAGTTCAGGGAGGCATAGCATCTCTGGTCTGAGGCCTTGCCAAGCTCTGTCAGGAAAATAATCTACACATAAATTGAAAGTATCCTCAACAAGGTATTTTTACGGAGCGGGCAGATTTTCACAAGGGATATTCTGCAAATATCACAGCTTTCTCATCATATAATACAACTAGTTGAAAGATGTAGAGAACACAAAATCCCACTGCATTCATGGTTTGCTGATTATAAAAGAACAACATTTGAATCATAGTAGCATGCTGTCTTAAAGGCTTTCTTCCAAAAAGGAATTTCCATGAATATATACATATTATGCAAGATGGAGTTGCAGAAATGACCTTGTGTGATGATTCTCTGATCATTAATATGAGGTAAAGCATAAAACAGCTATGAATAGTCCCCAAAGATGTGCCTCCTGGTTAAGAATAAGATTCAGCTCAGAATAGAGACTAAAGAGGGATTTTCCTCCTGTTTGCAAATGATTTTGTCCTAGGTGGCCCAGTGAATAGAGCATGGGGCCTGGATTCAGGAAGATGAGCTCAAATTTGACCTCAGATATTTAATATATATACAAGCCTGGGCAAGTCACTAAGCCTCTGTCTGCCTTAGTTTTCTCAACTGTCAAATGGGGCTAATAATAGTACCTAGCTTCCGGGAGAGTAGTGAGGATAAAATGAGATAGTTATAAGAAACTTTGAAAACCTTAAAGTGCTATATAAATGCAAGTTGTTATCATTATTTTCATCACTACCATCAAGACAAACAATATTGCAATGGCACTATTAAAATGTATAACTGCTCAAAATTATTTAGTCTAACTATTCACATAGAAAAAAAACAAATAAACAAATGTTTATTGCCAATAGTATAAGATTATAAGGGTCATAGATCTGAAGTTGAAAGGGAAGATCAGAGCTCATCTCAGACACTTAATCACTATGTAACCCTAGATATCAGCCTTGGTTTCCCAAACTGTAATTAATAGTTAGATGTAAGGTTTGCAAAACACTTTACAATTTTATCTCATTTTATCCTCATGGAAACCCCAGGAGGTAAGGGAAGGAAAAGAAAATACACAATTGTGTTAGCATTTACTATGTACTAGGCAATCTGCTAAGAATTTTTTTTTCTTTTGCAATCAAGCAATTTGCCTTAGATTTTTGCAACAACCCTGGGTCCTATTATTATCCTCATGTCACAGTTTGTGGAAACTGAGGCAAACAGTTTAAGTGACTTGCCCAGTGTCACACAGCTAGTAAAGGTATGAGGGAAGCCTTGAACTCAAGTCTTCCTAGGTCCAGGCCCTGGGCTCTACTTAATGGGCCACCAGATATTATCCTTATTTTACAGAAAGGTACAGAAAATCTAAGTGACTTGCCCTGTGTCACATAGTTAGTGAATGTCTGAAGCAGTCTTGATGACTCCAAGTCCACCATCTATCCATTGGATTGCCCGATAGCCAGGATTTTGCCATTCAGCTATAAATGAATATAATAATAGCATCTAAATTCTGCTATTATTGGGAGGTTTTAAAGATATTATATATATATATATATATATATATATATATATATATATATATATAT
>NW_027187372.1:14787610-14825966 GCF_028583685.1 Petaurus breviceps papuanus
TATATATATATATATATATATATATATATATATATATATATATATATATAAAACGTGACACATTTTAAAGTTTCATATAAAAATTGACTATTATTAACTCATCCTATCCTTCCATCCTCAATTTTGACATATGAGAAACTTAAGGTCTTAAGAGTTTCATTGACTTGCTCAAGGTCACATGAGTAGTGAGCATAAATGGTAGTATTTGAATACAAGTCTTCTGATTCCAGAAGAAACAGGAGAAACTACATGGCTTAGTGGATACAGCACTGGGCCTGAACTCAGGAACACCTGTGTTCAAATCTGGTCTCAGACACTTACTAGATTTGTGACCCTGGGCAAGTCATTTAACATTTTTGCCTCAGCTTCTTTATCTATAAAATAAGGAGAAGGAAATGGAAAAAAAAACACTCCAATATCTTTGCCAAGAAAACTTCAAATGGTGTTACAAAGAATCAGACATGACTGAAAACTACTGAACAAGAAGTTTTGATTCTAAAGCCATCAGTGAATGGTGACAATGTCATGCTGTCCCAAAGTGTTAAACAATTTCTATAAAACTTGCTCATCAGAATATATGTCTTGAACAGATATCTATTGAGGTGTACTGGGCCCCAAAGCAAAAAGGAAATAAATGAACTGGGAAGCCTTTTCAAAATTTGGAAACTGTTTTACTGACCGCAAATTTTTGCCAGAAACAAAGGGCTATCTAAAGTTTAGTATCAATGCTTTAGTCAACAGCATTGCATGGAAATCTTCAGTTTCCAAAGAATTAAAGATGAGTATCATTCAGAGGAAAATGGAGAAGAATATGGTATGAGTTAAAAAAGTATGACTGAAAAAGATTTTCTGGTCATGTGGCAAGATTGCAAGATACCTAATAGAGATACTATGTGCTCCACTATTACCCAGAACACTAGAGAAGAAAGTGAGAAATGTCCTAGTATGTCAGGTGGAAGCTTTTGGACAAACTCAAGAGAAGACATGAACCAAAAATGTGCAGAACGATCAGGCATGGATGGATCTCAGTATACATCCTTGGAGGGAATGCCTACAAAATGAGATCACAGCTCCATAAGAATTTTCAATGACAAGAGACTAAGCCCATAACACATACAAAACATTTTTCTGTATTTTCTGTAGTACTTAACACAATGTGTCATATATAGCAAATAATTAATAATTTGGGCTAACTACTGGATTCCAAATCATTTTAGGTAATTAAAGACTAATTCTAATACCTTTGCTTTTGTGTAGAGGTGAGTTGCACAGATGGAAAGGCAGATATTCATCTCTACAATTCATTTTCAAGAAGTTCTTGAGTATTAATTCCTATAGCCTTTGTCTGATTTCTCTGTGAACTGTCAAATTCTGCTTCTTACTTTTTTTTAGAAAGAAATATATATGATATTTTGTCTATTTAATGCGAAGATTCCAGGCATATACACATTATATGGTTGATTAAGTAATTCCTGTCATATTATTCAAAGACTTGGGCAATTTTTAGACCTAGTATTATCATACAATCATAAATTTAGAGCTTAAAGGGACCTTAGAGAGCATGCAGTCTCTTTACAAATTAGTAAACTGAGCCCCAGAGAATTAAAATGATTAGCCCAAGAACACATACATGTTAAGTAAAGAGGTACAATTTTAACACAAGTCATTTGTTTCCAGAGCCTGTTTGCTTTTCTGCCTTCCTTTAAGTCCCAAGAAAAAAAATCCCATTTTCTAGCAGAGGTTCCCAAAGTGGGTAATACCACCCCTTGTGATGATCCAGCCTTGGGTGCACCTGGGGGGCATTGAATAAAAATAAGGGGGTGGTAGAAGCATAAGGAAAGAAGAGAATTTTGAAAAACCATTCATACATATTTTATCTGTTGAGCAACAGATTTAGAGTCATAGTGATTACATTATTTTCCAAATAAACACACAGAATGTAAGTAATAACCAATCAGTGGTCAAGTCTGCCAACAGGTCTTAAGAATCAAATGTTGGCAGTTGAGCCTGTCATGCATTGCTAGGAAGTTCAGTATGCATTAGCAGGAATATGTGTGTATAATGACTTGTTTACACTATGATACTATACAGTTATATGATACATCATTGTGTCACCAAAATTTCAATGCAGGAAAATACCCCAAATTGCCATAAATTATTAAATTTAATATGCATCATTTAAAATATTTTCTATATTTTTGAAATAATGTAAATTTCAAAAAAAAATCTTTAAAGGATTAAAGAAAGCAGATTTCTATGGGCATGCTACATAATTTTCTTTTGAAAAGGGGGTGATAAGCCAAATAAGTTTGGGAACTTCTGTTCTACAGTAAGGCTTTCCAAACCTCTCTTAAATCCAGGACCTTCCCTTACTTAATTATTTCTTTTCATCCTATATATAACTTGTTTGTACATGATTTTTTGCTTATTGACTCCCCAACTAGACTTTGCATATCTTGAAGTTAAGAGACTGTCTTTTTCCCTTTTTTTTGTATCCCCAGTGCTTGGAAAAGTATGTGGCATATAGCATACACATAATAAATGGTTATTGAGTAACAACACTTATAAAGCACTTTAAAGTTTTCCAGGTGTTTTCTACATGTTTTCTCATTCTATTCCCACAAAATCTTGGGAAGTAGGTGATATTGTAAAGACCTTTTTACAGAAAAGAAATACGAGGCAACTTGTCCATGATCTCAATAAAAATTATAAATAAATTCTTCTTGACTTCCAAGACCATTGTTCTATTCACTGTAGCACTTAGCTGCCTCATATAGCCATACCAATTTTGCTAATGATTAAATAATTGTTATAGAAGAGTGAATTGAATGGTATAAAATGATGCTGAATAATCAGACTAGATCTGGGGAGAAAGAAGATTGATCATGGTCCTTTTACATGATACACAGCAGAATGACAGAGACCAAGATGCATTAGATATACTGTCCATGTCTCCAAGTAGACAAGACCTCTGAGCAGTTAGCTCACAAGTTTCCGGTAATAAATCAGATAAGTATCTATGCATTGTTTCTAGCATATTAAAATATTGCTACTTTTAACTGTTTATTTGTAATGGATTTGTAATGGTTAAATACTTTAAAAAATAAGATCGTACTTGGTCAGACCAATGGTCCAATTAGAATAGTATTTTCACTATGGCTAGGGTTCCATACATATTTTATGGGAGAGGATGAGGCTTATTTTCCATGATGTCATTCTTAAAGGTTAGGGATGAATTGTAAATAGCCTATAATAAATTCTGTACACTTGCTCTCCATGATGTTATACATAGCTTTTGTGAACCCAATTATACTTTCTTCTTCTATACCCCACTGAGGCAACAGTTTCTCTATTTTTTTTATTATCTATTGTGTTATGATATAACTTCATTGCAATAAAATTATTTCTTTCAAGAATACAGGGATTATTAATAATCATAAAATTTGTTGACCCCATTCACTCATTTTGTAACATTGTAGAGTTGGTCATATGCCATTTCAGCATTAGTCTTAAGAAAGTAAATATCATGGTAAAAGATTCCTTTTTGCCTTTTTGTCACATTTCTTTGGGAAACAAGTCCTCATACCTCCCATTATTTTCCTACATAAAACAAGTTTAACACAAACTCGACACAGAATTTGGCAATGTATGCAATACAATATTCTGCCCTAGTAGTTCCATAATTCCCTCTTGTTAGGAAGGAAGAATATTTTATCTGTTCCTTGGGACCCAACATTCTCTGGATTTTTCAGTTACCCAAACTTTAGTTTCATTTTCTTGATTTTTTAAAAATTAACATCGCTGTAGCATATTTTGTTCTCTGGTGTCTGTCTGTGACTGTCTTCCTCCATTTGCTATTTCCTTCTCTATATCCTTCTTTCCTTACTTCTTTCTTTCTTCCACTCTCTTTTTCTTTTCTGTCTGTCTGTCTGTCTGTCTGTCTACCTGTCTGTCTGTCTGCCTGTCTGTCTCTCTCACACACACACACAAACTAGAAGCACAGGCATTACTCACAGTGTCTAATCCCATACTGATAAATATGAATGATTTGACCTATTCTAATTCTATCATAAGCCAGTTTATTCCTCCTTCAATACCTGGTATCCCTGATGCTACAGGAATCTCACCATATATTAATGCCAAGTTTAATGCAGATGCTTAATTAGCATTGTTGTTGTTTGTTCAGTCATTTATCAGTTGTGACCAACTCCTTATGATCCCATTTGTGGGTTTTTTTGGCAAATAGACTAGAGTGGTTTGACATTTACTTCTCCAGTTCCTTTTACATGTGACAAAACTGAAGCAAACAGGGTTAAGTGACTTGTCCAGGGTCACACAGTTAGTAAATTTCTGAGGTCAGATTTGAACTCTGGTCTTTCTGACTCCAGGCGCAATGCTCTATCCTCTGCTCTATCTGTCTGCTGATTAGCATGGCCCTTTGCAGCTCAGAATTCCTGTTCTCAAGAGATGTGGCACCCTTACACTCTTCTGTAGCTGGGATTATAGGCATTTACCACTGTACCCAATATGTTTATTTCAAATATCAACTCATATACATCTTCCCATATTTATCTGACTGTATTAAATTTCTTTATTACTGAATAGTAACATTTCATAGCATTCATGAACTATAGTTGTGTTTGCTGTTATTGTTATTGTTTGGCCATTTTACAGGAGATGAGCACCTCCTTTTTTTCCCTGTAGTTCTTTGATGTAACAAAGACCATTGTTATGAATATTTTGTTGCATGCTATGATACACTTTTGTTCCTCCCATCAATTTTGGGGGATTTTGTGGCCATTGATAAGATCTGCAGATCAAATAATTAGGACATATTAGGAACTTTTCATTTATAATTCCAAATAATTATCCAGAAAGGCTGGATCAGCTCATAGCTCTACCCATAGTGATTTAACATCCTTATCTTATAGCTCCTCCAACATTGACTATTCCAGTTTCAGGGGAAAGATGCAAATTACTTGAGGTAAGATAGAAATTCAGAATTGTTTTAATTTACATTTCTTCTACTAAAAATATTGGGGTATGCTTTTTATTCATCATTTATAGGTAATATTTTTAAACTGTTCCTACTCTCTGACTATTTACTTCTTAGAGAACAGTGAAAGAGATTCCTCTCTATTATTTAAAGGCAAAAAGGCATTAATAAATAATATCATCTGCTTTCTTAAGATTATTGTTGAGATAATATGCAAACATCACAAAAGATGTGGATAGAATCCACTGAATCCCTAAATTTATGTGAATTCTCTATGTCTTCGGTCAGCCATAATATTTCCAGATTAAATCTTCATCTTTTACAATTCTTAGTATGTCATCCATATGTAAGTTCAGCCAAAGATGGAAAAGAAAGGAAAATAGGAAGGAAGGAAGGAAGGAAGGAAGGAAGGAAGGAAGGGAGGGAGGGAGGGAGGAAGGGAAGAAGAAAGAGTTATGAACTGTTATTTTCCAAATTGGTTACATGTATAATCCATTCTTGGGTAGGAGAATGAATAACCATAAATAAGTTTGTATTTTAGATTCTGTACAAAACATTGTTATAAAAGAAAATGTTATTTTAAAATATGAAAATTGAATTTCTATGTTAAGTTGATGGATATGCAATGAAGGAAACATGGATCCAGAGTCTTGAAAGAAAAGATACTATGTGAATTAAAAATGAATGATGTATGGGTGAGCTTATGGTCTTCTAAATTCAGTGCATACTGTGAGCATCAGTATAACAGTGTATTTGTGGAGCATACATTTGTGAATTGGAGCAGGTGACAATGATTTTGTGATTAGAAGATAATGGAAATATCCACATACAGGGTTCTACTTCCCTGGGATAACATTTTTCAAAAAAATACTCTGCAGAATGCATTATGTCATAAAATTCAGTGTTTCCCCTAACAAGAAGGATCATTACCTATCCATATTTGTACATCTGCAATGGGAAGCAAAGAAGTACTTAGCACCTTGTTTCAGCTACTTAATTATTTAGCACCTTGTTTCAGTTCAAGTTTCTTTTAAGCCTTACCCATGATTATATCAAGTCTTTGTTAGGAAACAGAATTTGTGAACCCCACAACTTGGGAACCCCTGCTGCTGATGCAATAGAAGGGGAGGAAAAGGGAGGAGCTAATAACCATATATAAGGAGAAGATCAAGCTGGGAAAGGGCAGAATTGAGAAGAGAACACTTATGGTGGGAGAATTGAGAAAGGAAACTTTGTGGTGGCCAGTCACTGTCTATTCTGTTTGTGTTGACTTTTGTTTGTGATACTTTGTACTGAAGCCCTGGGACCTTACTACAAGCCATGAAAGAGTATGCTCTTGTTGTCTGTTTACAAAAGTCCTGGAGGAGGGTTTCAGAGGCCCTGGAACTATACTGACAATTTGTGCTGAGTTCTCAGACTTGTATGTGGGTCTATGTTGATTTCATAGGCAGACAGTGAATTGATGGTGGTGCTGGAAAGTTATATGAATGTTATTTCAGCTATGTTAATCTTTGTTTGCCCAAAAGCAGAAACTGTGAAGGACTTGAGGTGGACTGGACAATGTAAGCTTCAATAGGGAACAGGAACTGGTTGAGTAGCTGGACGAGGAGCTGAGAGCTCCCTACCTTTGAATCCAGGTGACAGTTGGGTAAATTCAGGCAGGAGCTGGGACCATGGAAGAGGAATCATGGAATCTGAGAGTCAGTCTCAAGACAAGATGAAAAGACTCCAGGGGTGGTTAGGTGGCGCAGTGAGTAAAGCGCCGGCCCCAGAATCTGGAGGACCTGAGTTCAGTTCCAGCCTCAGACACTTAGCACCCAACCAAAAAAAAAAAAAAACTAACCATGTAACCTTGGGCAAGTTATTTTACCACAATTGCCCTCCAAAAAGAAAAAAAAAAAGATGAAAAGACTCTTCTTTGCATATTTAATGCTGATTTACAAGATCATGACTTACTGTGGCCTAGGCTCTGTACTCTGTACCTAGTACCTCTCAAGGATGATTGAATAAAGGATGATTAAAAACTAAACTCCAATCAAGAAGAAAGAAGACTTTTTGGCTGAGAGATTAAGGCAATGTGACATAGGGGTGGAGAACTTAAACCTTTGTACTTTGTGTCCCTTAAGGATGACTGAGTTAAGGACTTTCTGAATGATATACTTTGCTTAAAACTATGGGGCCACATTGGTGAAAACTATTTGGCTACTTTAGAGATAAATTGTTTTTTTTTTTTCAAATGCTTTATGAACTTCTGATTTACATCATTCATTTCCGCCAGATTTTGAGTTACAAATTTTCTCCCCGTTTTTCCCCTACCCACCACCCCAAAATAGCAGTCCCACAGGATATCACTTCCTCCAATCTGCTCTCTCCCATATTTTCTCCCATACTCCTTTCGACTTTTCCAGTGGATCTCTATGCCCCAGTGCCTGTATATCTTATTTCCTAATTACATGTAAAATAGTATTAGTAATAGTAGGCACACACACACACACACATATATTTGAATATTTGATTTTTAAACTTTTAATTCCAGATTCATTCCCTTCCTTCCTTGTCACCCACCCTTACTGGGAAGATAAACAGTTCAGTATAGGTTGTACATGTGTGGCTAATGCAAAACAATAACATAGTAGATGTATTATAAAAGACTGACTATATTTCCCTCTGTCCTATCCCACCTCCCACTTGTTCTATTCTCTACTTTGATCCCACCCCTTTTCAAAATTGGGTGCCTCCAACTTCCCTCCCCCCAAGCCTGCCCTCCTTCCATCATCCCCCTTCTGATCCCCTTCCCCCCTACTCTCCTGGAGGGTGAGATACCCTATTTAGTGTGTATTTCATTCCCTCCTCAAGCCAAATTCAATGGGAATAAGGTTGACCCATTCCTTTTTGCCTTCCTATTCTTTCCCTCCATTGTAACCATTTTCCCTTGCCTCTTCTATATGAGATAGTTTACCCCAATCTGTTTCTCCCCATCTCCTCCAATTATATTCCTCTCTCACCTGTTAATTTCACCAAGTATTATTCTTTCCTGTTAAATTGGTCCTGTGCCCTCTACCTATGTATACCTGTAAACATATATACACATATTCACATATGAATTCATATGCCCATATAACCTCATATATAGACATATATATATATATATACATATATATGTATATATCTATTCCCTTCAACTATTGAGAAAAGTTTCATCAGTTACAATTATTGTTTTTCCATGTAGGAATATTAATAGATCAACTTTGATAAGTTTCTTATGATTTCTTTTCCCTGTTTACCTTCTCATGCTTCTCTTGCTTCTTGTATCTGAATGTTTCTATTCAACTCTGGTTTTTTCAGCAAGAATGCTTGAAAGGCCTCTATTCCACTGAATGACCATATTTTCCCCTGAAACATGATACTCAGTTTTGCTGGGTAGGTGACTCTTGGTTTTAATCCCAGCTCCTTACACCTCCAGAATATCATATTCCAAGCCCTTCAATCCCTCAATGTAGAAGCTGCCAGGTCCTGGGTTATCCTGATTGTGTTTCCACAATATTCAAATTGTTTCTTCCTGACTACTTGCAATATTCTCTCCTTAATCTGGGAATTCTGGAACATGGCTATAATATTCCTAGGAGTTTTCTTTTTGGGATCTTTTTCAGGAGGTGATAGGTAGATTCTTTCAACCTCTATTTTGCCCTCTGGTACAAAAACATCAGGGCAGTTTTCTTTGAGAACTTCCTGGAGGATGATTTCTAGGTTATTACTTTGATCATGGCTTTCAGGGAGTCCAATAATTTTTAAATTATCTCTCCTGGATCTATTTTCCAGGTCAGTGGTTTTTCCCATGAGATATTTCACATTGCCTTCTATTCTTTCATCTGTTTGGATCTGTTTAACAGCATCTTCATTTCTCATAAAGTCATTAGCTTCCAGTTGCTCCAATCTAATTCTGAAGCAATGATTCTCCTCAGTGAGCTTTTGAGATTCTTTTTCCATCTGGCAAACTCAGCTTTTTAAGGCATTCTTCTCCTCATTGCCTTTTTGAGCCTCTTTTGCCAAAAACAGTCAGTCTGTTTTTTAAGGTATTATTTTCCTCTGGTGACTCTCATTTCATACTTTTCTTGCATTGTTCTCATTTCTCTTCCCAATTTTTCATCCACTTCTCTTATCTGCTTCTTAAGGTCCTCTATGGACTGAAACCAGCTTGTATTTTCCTTTGAAGCTTTTGGTGCAGGAGTTCTGACTTCACTGTTTTCCTCCTGTTCCGTGCTTTGCTCCTTTTTGTCCCCAAAATAGGAGTCTAATGTTGGAATCTTCTATTCACTTTGTTTCCTTTGCCTGGTCATGTTGTCCCTCAGTCACTTAAGCCCTGGGCTTTTTGCCACAGTAGGACTCTGCCACTAGACAGGGGAGTTTTCGTTCCAAATGCTGGGGTTTTCTAAGCTGCTGGACGCTCTGGCAAGCTGGACACACACCCCAGGACCTCCACCCTAGACTGCAATCCAGATCCAAGAAGGTTAAAGTAAGAGTGATTACCCCTTAGACTGGTGTTTGGTCCCCCTACACTCTGCAGGCTAGGAGCTGAAGCTGCCATATGGCACTGGCTGGCTGTGCTGGGGTCACAGCGGCTTCTCTTCCTAGGGGGGACAAAAGCCTCGCATACCCACTTACTGGGTCCCAAAGTCCAGACTGCACTGACCTCTCACTTTGTCCTTCACATCTATGTGTTGATAAATCTGGAAAAGGCTACAGCTCCTGCTGATCTGGAGTCCGTCTGGTCAGACCCGCCCAAGGGCTAAAGCCTCAGTATAGGGCTGAGCTCAGCTCCCAGAGCACTGTGCTGGCCGATTCCTGCCGGCCTGCCAGGCTGTCCTCAGTGGGAGGTTAGCTTCTCTGTGTCATTTTGTGGGTTCTGCAGTTCGAAAGATTTTTTAGAGTCCCCTTTTTACATGGATTGGAGAAGGCGGAAGCCAGAGCAGCAGGGAGGTCCTTCTTCTACTCCACCATCTTGGCTCCAGATAAATTGTTATATTATAACATTGTGAATGCTATACTTTGTTTTCTGTGAATGTTTGACTTTAATTTACTGCTGAATAAATAAAGAGTTAAGAATGCCCAAACACAATCACAAAGCAAATCACAGAAGAATTAAAACCGGTTTTCATTTTAAATATTTCAACTAGCAGCTTATCTAGTGCTGGGATAATTTTGATATAGTCATAAACGGCTATGATGTGAAACTTATAATAGGAAGCCCATCAAAATAGTTATAGGTCTTATGAACATCCATTATTTGGGAAGGGAAAGACTGTCCAGATGGGGTCCTTGAATCTCAATGATGCCAAGTGTTTCACTGCATCCCTATAGTCCCATAATATAGAGGATGGAATTGGATAATATTAATGTACCAGTGGCTCAGTGATTAGATCAATGGACCTGGATTCAGGAAGTCCTAAATTCAAACCCAGTCTCAGACATTTCCTAGCTGTATGATCCTGGACAAGTCATTTAACCTTTGACTGCCTGACAAAATGGATCCACTGTATCCACTGGAGAAGGAAAGGGCAAACCACTCCAATATATTTGCCAATAAACCACAAATGGAATCAGAGACATGACTGAAATGACTGAACAATAGCAAAACTACCTTATATTTATTCTAAGTCTAAGAAACTTTCTTTAATTAATATTAACTGTTCTTCAATCCAAGATTGCAAATCCCAAATCAAATATTCTTACCAATTTTCTCTTTTAATGATATTTATCTGTACATATATGATTATGATACCATCATTCTCTCTTAATCTATCCTAAGATCTTTACCATGATTATAACTTTTTTTTGCCTTTCTGACTATAATTGAATGGTTATCTCGAATGGCTAGGATGGAAATTACATCTCTGTCAGAGTAAGCAAACAATTGCTTGAATTACTGCTTTTCAATTTTTAGAAATATCCAACAAAAGCAACACACACAATAATTTATTTTATGCCTTTATTTCTAAAAATTTTTATTTTCCTCATCAAAGACCCATAGACCTTACAAACTTCTCTGGGTGTCATTCCATTGATTTCTGTTATACACTCCTCAAGTCATATTACTGAGCAAGATATTTTAATAATTAATTTACTGACCCAAAACATGAATGAAAACAGTCAAAGTTGATGGAAAGGAGACTTTAGATTTTCATATTTTCAGATCACAGAAAACTCAAATAAAATGGAGTATTGTGTCACTTTCACAAAGTTGAAAATGTAGAACATGTAGAAAAATGTTTAAATGATTTTAAATTTGTATTCAACTCTTGTCACTCAATAAGTAATAATACACTTTACAATGTGCAATTTTTCTCCCAATCTTCTGGGCCATTGCCATAGTTATATTGTGCCTAGGATGAGGCACAATAGACTCTAAAATATCAGGGGACATGAGATGTGGTCCCATTTCAATTGACTAGACAGTACAACACTGAGGAAGTGTTCATCTTGGATGTAGCCATTTACAGGGCTAAGTGTGTAGTTCCTGATTTTTAACTAATGATTCTTAATAACTAGATGCTAAGTACAGTTATTTCTATGTTATGGCAAGATAAACAAATTCTATCAGCACTTTTTAGCAAAGTCTTTTCTACCCTATCTATTTGTGACTCTGTTTGATATAAGAAAAAATAAACAAATCACCATATCAAATATGGCATCAAAATGGAAGATGTGTTAATTTTTATATTTTTTTTCTATTAGGCAAATAAAAGTGATAGGTTATTCCTCATATTAGTCACTTAGGGGAGAAAAGTGATAAGTTAATTTACTAATGAAACTAATTTAAAAATAATTAATGATTAAACCAGATTCACTTCCATGTCTTTCTATAGAGAAACAGAGTTAAAATATCTATAAGTACTTAACTTGCACTTGTAACAGCATGAAAATAATGAAATAGATAGTCAGAAGCATAGCAATTTGCATTTTGTATAACTTTTGACAATGTATGTAGAATGAATTATAAAGGTCATATCACATTTTCTTAGTCTCTTACTTTGAAATTGTGCTTATATGTCAAAATAGACATTTGCAATTAAGTTAAGTGACTCATTTTTTGAATAGAATTTGAACTAATGACATTTTCACTTTTCAGTACCAATTATTATAGCTATAGGTAACAAAAGCCTCTTTTTCTTTTGTCAAGTATTGACTGATGACATGCAATTCCAAAAGAAAGTGATAATTATTTTGTAAGAAGCATATTAGATTTATTTCCTATAGGGCCCCAAAACAAAATTAGACTACATAGCTGGAGATTTGCGGGAAACAAATTTCAATCTAACATAAGGAAAAATGTTTTACAATTAGAAATTTCCACAAAAGGCAGAAAGAAGCAAGATGATGGAAACACAACAATAGTAAGGAAAATGGGAGATATTACAAAGATAGAATACAGAAAGTTTGGCAATATCTTGGGAATGGTGGGTCAGAGAGAGTGAACTGAGGATGACACCTAGGTTTCTAGTGCATATAAATACACATAAATCCTTCTCAGCATTTCCACTTTCCTCATTTGAATTATGGATAAAGTAAATTAAATTAACCATATAGACCTGTACTTTAGTTTCTAGCAATCTCTGACACTTTCCAATACCCCATGGTAATTTTAGCCTGAATTCCTAAAAAGAGGCAGAAGACATTTATTCTTCCCAGTCATACAAACAAAGAGAAGGCAATTGGGGTACTGGTAGTAGTGGATGATGCAGGGATCATAGCATACAATGCAAAGGAGAAAGAGCTTCTGACTGCAGTGAAAGGAGAACTAAAGCTTAGAAGGCCACTACTCTCTTCTTTAAGCAGGAAGTCTTAACCTGGGTTCTGTGAACTTTGGAAAAATCTAAATGGTGATTCAATTGGCATTGGTTTCCATTTTAATCCTGTGTGTTTTATTATGTATATATATTCTGAAAAGAACTCTAAAGGCTTCACCAGAATTTTAAAAATTCTAGAATTTTGGGGGGTAGACATTGGGCTTGGGACTCCACAGTCTCCAATGAGAGAAGACTAAAGATTCCTAGTCTCAGAAAACCATAGTAATGAAAAGGGAATGAGGCAAAGAGTTTGAAGGGACACCAGAGACAAGCAATTGACCATATATGAGAAAAAAGTTCAGAAGAATGTGTATAAGTAAAAGTAAGTAAATACTAAGGTATATGCAAGGGCACTATGAATGTGTTACACTACCATGAGGTAAAGTTAATCAAAATTAGCTGTGCAAAAAAATCTGGAGACACTACAGGGATGATAGTTTTTCTTAAAAAAGAAAGAGACTAGTTTAAGGAAGAGATGCTGATGATAATGATGGTGATGATGATGATATAGCTCTTTAAGGTTCACAAAGTGCTTTATATTTATTTCATTTGATACACATAACACCTTTATGAGTTAGGAATTATTATTTTCTCCATTTTACAGATGAGGAAACTGGGACTGAGAGAGTTTGAGTAACATGTCTATGGACAAATAACTAGTAAGGGACTGGGAAAGGATTGCAACTCAGATCTTTCTAAAAACAAGCCTACAATGCTACAACTGAACTGTATAAATAAAATATCTAAAAGAAGGTATTTGGAATTAATATATGTTTGAAAAGGGAACTTCCAATGAAAAAGTAAAAACAAAGACAAAAAAACAAAAAAGATACAGAATATAAAGGGTCAAAGGACATCTCTCCAAAAGGCAAAAACCCACAAGGAGATAATGATTTATTTGAAATACAAGAATACTAAATACAAAGAAAATTTGGCCAGAGACATAAAAATGAATAATATTAAGATAACACATAAATTCTACATATGCCAAAGAACTGACATTTAAAAGGCAGGGTATGTGGAGATAATTTCAGAATCTCAAAATATATGATACATAAAAGATCAAAAATCATATTACAGGAAATAACATAAGAACATGAAGCAGATCATTTAAATTCAGACAAGAAAGCACTAATCTCTCAAATCCAGAAGGGGAAAACATTTGAAATATTTTGATATGTGATGGTAAAATTTCATAAATCCAATAACCAAAAAAATTTTTTGAGTAGTCAAGAGAGAGACCTTTAAAAGGAGAAGGAAGGAAAGGAGAAGAAACTCAAACTATGAATTTATTCTTACTTATTTATTTTTAGTTTTCACTTCCAGAAGATTTTAAGTTCTGAATTTTCTCTCCCTTCTCCTACCCCCACCAAGACAACATGTAATCTAATATAGGCTATACATGTGCAATCATGTTAAACATGTTTCCACATTAGTCATGTGGTAAAGAAGAAAGAGAGCCAAAGGGGAAAATTATGAGAAAGAAGAACCAAGACCAAAAAAAAGAGAGATAAAACAGTACACTTGAATCTACTTTCTCTGGATGTAGATGGTATTTTCCATCATGAGTCTTTTAGAATTGCCTTAGATCAAAGCATTGCTGAGAAGATCTAAGTTTATCAAAGTTGGTCATTACACAATGCTGCTGTTACTGTGTACAATGTTCTCCTGGTTCTGCTTACTTCATTAATCATCTATTCAAGTAAGTCTTCCCAGTTTTTTTTTTCTGAAGTCTGCCTGCTGATCAATTCTTATGGAACAGTAGTATTCCATTACATTCATATACCAAAACTTATTCAGCCATTCCAAATTGATGGACATCCCCTCAATTTTCAATTCTTTGCCACCACAAAAAGAGCTGCTATAAATATTTTTGTACATGTGAGTCCTTTCCCCATTTGTATGATCTCTTTGGTATACAGACCTAGAAGTGGTATTGCTGGGTCAAAGGGTATGCACAGTTTTATAGCCCTTTGGGCACAGGTCCCAATTGCTCCCTAGAATGGTTAGATCAGTTTACAACTACACTAGCAATGAATTAGTTTTCCAATTTTATCACATCTTTTCCAACATTTATCATTTCCTTTCTAATCTGATAGGTGTGAGGTGGCCCCTCAGAATTGTTTTAATTTGCATTTCCCTAATCAATAGTGATTTAGGACATTTTTATATGACTATATATAGCTTTAATTTCTTTCTCTGAAAGCTGCCTATTCATATCCTTTGACTATTTATCAGGTGGGTAATGACTTGTATTCCTTTAAATTTTACTCAGTTCTCTATATATTTTAGAAATATAGCCTTTATCAGATATGCTGGCTATGTAAAAAATTGCTGCCCAGCTTTCTGTTTCCCTCCTAATATTGGCTGCATTGGTTTTGTTTATGCAAAAACTTCCTAATTTAATGTAATAAAAATATCTATTATGCATTTCATAATGTTCTCTACCTTTTGTTTGATCATAAATTCTTCCATTCTCAATAGATCTTACAGGTAAATTTCGCATGCTCCTGTAATCTACATATAGTGTCACCCTTTATGTCCAAATCATGTACCCATTTTGACCTTATCTTGGTATACAGTGTAAAATGCTGGTCTATACCAAGTTGCTGCTGTGCTATTTTCCAGTATTTACAGCAGTTTTTGTCAAATAATGAGTTCCTATCATAGAAGCTGGAGTTTTGGGGTTTATCAAACAGGAGATTACTATAGTCATTGGCTAGTGTCTTGTGTACCAAACCCAGACCTGTCATGTAACTTGTGGCAACCAATCATCATCAGTCTGTCTTTAGTTTAACCTATCTATGGCTCAAAGAAGTTTGAAGTTGTGCAGGTCTGACATAACCTATTCCACTAATCCACCACTCTTTTTCTTAGCCAGTACCAAGTAGTTTTGATGATTGTTGCTTTAAAATACCACTTTAAATTTGGTGCAGCTGGGCCACCTTCCTTTGCATTTCTTTTAATTAATTCCCTTGATATTGGGGAACTTTTGTTTTTCAAGAAGAATTTTGTTCTTATTTTTCTAGCTCTGTAAAATATTTTTTGGTAGTTTGATTGGTATGGCATTGATTAAATAAATTAGTTTAGGAAGAATTATCATTTTTATTATATTTGCTCAGCTTACCCATTACCAACTAATATTTTTCCAATTATTTATATCTGACATTATTTGGGGAAAAGTGTTTTGTAATTGTGTTCATATAAATCCTGTCTTGGCAGGCAGACTTCCAAACATTTTATACAATCTACAGTTATTTAAAATGGAATTTCTCTTTCTATCTCTTGGTGTTAGGCTTTGTTAGTTATATATAGAAATGTTGACAATTTATGAGGGTTTATTTTATATCCTGCATCTTGTCTAAAGTTGTCAAACTACAAATTTTAAATTATATATGTTTTGCAGAAGTGAACATAATCATGAATTAAATAAATTATAGAAATTACGTAAAACAGATCTATTTTATGCATTACAATTGTGACATCAACAAATTTGTGTGAGAATATTCAACTTGTAAAATTGCCAAACAACAAAAATATTAAAAAGTCCAAATGTCAAGATTTGTGTAAGTAATAAAATCATTGTGTCTTATTTGTAGGTTATTGTTTAAGAAATAGAGACAAAATTTAGAGTGGAAAGTGAGAGGTATAGGAAAAGCATGACCAACATGCAAAAAAGACTTAAGAAGTTAAAGCTTTAAAGGGAATTTGAAGAATCAAAAGAAAAATGGGAAGAAGAGAGAAATTAGAAAACCATACACATACGTGTGTATATATTTTAAAACTATAAACATATATACATTTCACATGTTACATGTGTGGTTTTGTATGTATATCTTTACCTATTCCAAATACATATGACAAATACATATAGTGTACATAAAAAATGAAACTCCAGTAGCTCCCCACTGCCATAAGGATAAAATATTAATTCCTTTGTTGAGCTTGAAAGCTCTATACAACCTGACTTCCATCCATGTTCTGCTCTCATTAGACACTACTTTTCCTCTTGTACTTTTCAATCTGTATATCTATATATGTATGTGTGTATGTGCATATATACATATAAAATATAAATTCATGAATATATCATATATATGCATTTTGTACACATATATAGCTATAAATGTTGCCGTTGATGATGATGATGATAGATGATAGCTACCTAGGGAAATAACATTAGTCATTCAATAAACATTTGTCAAGGGCCTACAATGTGCCAAGGCAATGTGAATATGATGCAAGGCAAAAGACAGTCCTTCCCTTGAGTTCATCAACATGCAAACAACTATGTACAAATTATCGACAGAATAAATAGAAAATAATCAATGGAGAGAAGGTACTAGAATTAAAGAGATTGGGAAGATTTTCTGTAGAAGGTGGAATTTTAGCTGGGACTTGAAGTAAGCTGAGGAAGGCAGGAGGGATAGATGAGGAAAGAGCATTTCTTTCTTGAAGAACAGTCAGTGAAAATTCTCACAGTCCTGAGGTGGAATGTTCTGTTGGAAAAAGAACAAGGAGACCAGTGTTGCTCGACCAAAATATACATGGTAGTCTGTAAGTCTGGTAAGATTGTGGTGAGATTTAAAGGCTAAAATAGAGGATTTCATGTTTGATACTAGAGGTAATCACAAGCTATTCATGTTTACTGCTGTTTTGTCTCAAAAGTGAGAAGTTAAAAATTCTGAAACCAATCTTCAAAAGAAAATTACACAAGGCAACTGAAAATGTTTATAATATTTTGTCTCAGTTTTGTTTCTTTATAATAAGTTGTGATAAATAGACCCTACAAACTTTTGCTGAAAAATTAACATTTCTACACCAATGGACTCTCTGCAATCATTATGTTCATAAAAAGTTAAGACTATAGAACAAGCTTGGAAACTTCAGGTATGGTTTACAAAGCAGGAAAAAAACTGCTTTCTTCTAATACTAACAAGTCAAAATGATCTATGATCAGTGCATAAAGTCTTGATTCATGGTTTGCTTTTTTCTACTCAGAGAAAAGAATCCTGCCCACTCTAAGATAACTTTGGGGAAAGGAAATGAAAGTTAACTGTGCACTTTTAAACACCAGAAATATGAATAATGCAATAGTAATCTCTAACCCTCCCCAACTTTTTTTGGGGGAAGTAAAGACATTTTTCTTGCTTAAGTCATATAGCAACTCACTTGCTCTCCACGATCCCAACATCTTTCAAAGATCGCCCTTTAAGTGTGTCATCAATTCTACTGACAAGTTCTTTCAGTACGCTGGTATGTAGTTCACGTAGGCCTGGTGATTTGAGTGTATTGAGATGAGCTAAATAATCTTGGACCATCTTCTAACTTGTCTTGAATTTCAACTAGATGTTAACTATGGTTAGTCTACACACTTCTCAGTTCAAAGGTAATTTTTCATAGAGAGAAAATAAAAGCAAATAAAAACAAGAGATTTGCCTTCTCTTTGACATATGTTGTCATTGTTACATTCACATCCTCTCTGGCACTGTTTTATACATTATTTTATGATCCTTTTACACCTTTTGTAACTTCTTAGTGGCTTTTTGTTGTCTTTTGAATGTGTCTCAAACTTAGATCATTTTGAGCTTTAGCCCTGGAAACTATTCTGACAAGACCTTGTCTGCATAACAACATCTCCCTACCCTGTGTGCTTATAAATACCATTCCTCACTTTCTAGGCTCATTTTAAGTGCTAGATCTTCCTTGACTTCAAGCCTTTCCTGATCAGAGTACCTAAATAAGATCCTCATAACTCAAATCATTCTGCTTGTACTTGCCTATGCATTTGATCACAATGAATATTGTGTTATAGTTATTTTTTGCATTCAACATCCTTAACTCCCCCTTTTTCTTACACCAACTAGCAGTCTATAAGTTCCTTCAGGGCACATACAATGTAATTTTAATTTTTGTGTCCCTTGCATCTAGCACATTACCTTGTACATATCAGATGGTTTCAATTAACATTTCTATGCAGATGACTCTTAGATGTACTTATCCAGACCTAACCTCTCCTATACTCTTCAGTCTCATAGCCACAACTGCCTTTTAGACATCTTGAACTGCATTCTTATATTGTTGTTGTTGTTGAGTAATTTCAGTCATATCCTACTATTTGTGACCTCAACTGGGGGTTTTCTAGCAAAGAAACTAGAGTGGTTCACCATTTCTATCTCCAGCCTCTTTTACAAGTGAGGGAACTAAGGCAAAGAGGGTTAAATGATTTGCCTGAGGTCACACAGCTAATAAGTGTCTGGGACCAGATTTGAACTTCGAAAGATGAGTCTTTCTGACTCTAGGGCCAGTGCTCTATCCACCTTACCATGTCGCTTCTTACATGAGATGTCCAATAGACATCTTAAACCCAGCATGTCCAAAGCTTAACTCAAACTTTTTCCCCAAAACCATTCCCTCTTTATAAGTTCCCTATTAGTGTTAAAGGTATCACCATCTTCCTTGACATGTCCTTTGAAAGCAGAGACTGTCTCTTTTTAATTCCCAGCACATAATACAGTGCCTGGCACATAGTAAGTGTTTAATTAACATTTGTTGATTGTTAACTGATTCCCCCAGGCTTACAAGTTAGATGTCATCCTTGATTCCTTACTCTCTCTCACTCCCAATAGCCAATCAGTGGTCAGGTCCCATCATTCCTACTTTTATTATGTTTCTAGTAAATATCCTCTTCTCTTCTTTGACCCTGCAACCACCATGGTGCAGGGTCTTAGCACCTCACACCTGGACTATTACCATAGCCTACTGGTTGGTCTTCCTGCCTCAAACTCTTCCCCATTCCAACACATCCTCCACTCAGAAGTCAAATTGATCTTCCTAAAGTGCAGGTCTGACTGTATCACTACCCCTGAATCCCTGCCCAATTCAATAAATTCCATTGGCTCCAGGATGAAATATAAAATCCTCTGTCTTTCAAAAACCTTCATACTGGTTCCCTTCTGACCTTTCCAGTATTATGAGACTTTACTTCCCTCTACATACTGTATGATACAGTGCCTTATTTCTCCTTATACTAGACACTGTTATCTTCTTACTCAGAGCATTTTCACTAGATTTCCTCTAAGCTTGAAACCCTCTCCCTCCTCTTTGATGCCTCTTAATTTCCCTGACTTCTTTTAAAATTCAGCTAACATACTACCTTCTACAGAAAAGTCTTTCTGGGTGTACCTTAATACTAATGCTTTCTCACTCTGATTACTCCCAGTTTATCTTGTACATATCCTGTTTGTACATAGTCGCTTACATGTTGTATCCTCCATTAGACAGTGAGCACTTGGAGAACAGGGATTATCTTTTTACCTTTCTCTGTAATCCCAGTTATTAGCACTGAACTGATATAGAGTGGATGCTTAGTAAATGCTAGGGGCAGCTAGGTGGTTCAGTTGGATAGAGTGCTGCACTTGGAGTCAGGAAGGCTCATCTTTCTGTGATGAAATCTGACCTCAGACACGTACCAGCTGTGTGACTCAGGCAAAGTCAACCCCTTTTGCCTCAGTTTCCTCATCTGTGAAAAGAGCTAGAGAAAGAAATGGCAAACTACTTGGTATCTTTGCCAAGAAAACCCCAAGTGGGGTCACAAAGAGTCAGACATGACAGAAAGGACTGAACAGCAAGAGTAACAACAAATAAATGCTAGTTGACTAACTCACGGATTGCTTAATAACCATCTGTGAAACAGAACTGAATGTCTGCAAACTCTATGCCCCAACTAAGATTATTGGTCCCAAAACAAAACATTCCCTATTTCTTTTAACAGCGCGTACTTGTAATCTGGTCTTCGACTCCTTATCATCCTGACCAGTTGCTTTTCTTTTATGCTCCATTTTGTTTCTCTTAAATTGGCATAAAAAATGAACATAATAATATTCCTGATGCCATCTGACCTGAACGTGCATGGTATAATGGGTTTTCTTTCATATTCTATTACAGAAAGAAAGAATATATAGAAATATCTGTATTTCTACATATTCTATCATTCTATAATAACATATCTATATTTATATATATATATTCTATAATTCCACATATCTATATCTTTATTTCTATATATTCTATTTATATATTTCTATATATTCTATATCAGGAATTATATCACTCTTTATTCTATTTCTATCTATTCTATCTATATTCTTTCTCTTTATATATATATGTATATATATCTATGTGTTTTATATTTCTGCACCATATATAGATGTGTATATTTTTTAAATTTTCAAAGCCCTTTAAAAATGTCATGCCATCTAATTTTCACAGTTGTGCTGACAGGTAGGTGCTATTATTATCCTCATTCTACAGATAAATAAAATGCGATCGATAGAAGTAAAATGACTTGTCCAGGTTGATACAGCTTATAAGTATCTAAAGTGGATTTCAAACTCAGGTCTTTCCCCTGATGCAACCTCCATCCCACTCATGGTGCCACCTAGCTGCCTCTGACAATACTTCCATTGAACCAAATACTGTATTAACTGTTGGCAGTTCCATCACCCTGTTGATTCAGGAACTGCATTAGGGAAAGGTTCTTTCAGTACTAACATTTTAAGGGGAGATATAGATGATTTAAAGGATTATTAAAGTTATTATCATATTCAGAGTGAAGTAGGTCTCAGATTACTAAACAGGATTTTCAAAGTGCAAAATAGATTTTCTGATAACAACATATGTTTCTGGTACCATTTCAAAGATTTCTTGTGACCAGGAAGACATCCTGCCTTAAATTTCAAATCATTTGCCAACAAACTCTATTGTCTAGATGTCTCATCACATCACAGTTTACTTTTCTTCCTCTTTTTTAAAGAATTCTAGTAAAAATTAATATTAGAAACAGATGGAACATTCTTCATATTCTTCTAAAGTATCATTTAGTTCTTCAGTTTCCATGAACAACAACATTAAACTCACTGCAGAAAGTGTTCTCATACTTTCAGAGTAATATAGTAAATTAAGAAAATTCCCTGTCATTCCATGCTCGCTTAAAAAGTGTATTTAGAACTTCTGGTGATTGCAGTAAGTCCACAGTGCCATATAATTCCAGCATTTTATTTGCTGTTAGTGCCCTAACTACAAAATATTATATGATTGTGTTACTACCAATTCCTATAGGTCTCCAAACTATAAATTGTTAGACTCAAATTCTGATCTGAAATCTGCTGCTACTATCACTCCTTGTCTCTGATAAATTCCATGCTGCTCTATCCCAGCACAGCAAGAAAACAATTTGAGTTAGGTTTCAATAAGAATGGGCAAGAAAGTACAAATAAAATTAAAATAGACCTACACTTTCCTTGTAGAGGAAAATGAAATCTGACCAGGCCGAAATAAAAAACTGATGGTTAAATAATTTTCTTTTTATGTCATGCATATACCCATATGCTATAGTTTCACCCAGAATAAGTGAAATTACAAATAAAAGCTACTCATAGTGGTATAGAAACAATCAATACAAACTAGCACTTGATGTGGAGAAGAGGAATGGAGCATCTGAGTTAGAAAAGGCAAATACCCTGATTTTATTTTAAAAAGTAGGACAGCAAGATATTCAAGAACAGTGAACTTGACTTTTGATATTTAGCAAAATATTAGCATACATTATCAAAGGTATGTCTAAGGCTAATGAACATCTAGAAAAATAAGCAATGATATATATATATATATATATATATTTTTTTTTAGTAGCATAGCTTCATCAACAAGGCATTCCAATTGAAACTATGTTTTTATTGGATTACTACACTGGGAAAACAGAGAAATGATGTTATTATAGTTTACCTTGAATTAAGTCAAGTGTTTGACAAGTCCTTCACAGTATTCTTTTAGAAAATATGGAGGTATGTGAGTTAGGACTAGTTTAGTATCTGGTCCCAAAGAGTAAGTCATTATTTATGGTAGCTTAAAGATGTCTCTTGGGTCTGCCTTTAGATAACATTCTTATCCAACTTTATTATAACACAAAGCTATAGTAGGATGTATGGCCAGCAAATTGGATGTTAGATACAGGATTTAAAGAATTAAATAGGTTAGAACATTGGGCTCATATAGAAAAATTGTGCTTGTCAGACTCAGAGGGAACTTTCAACAACAAATGGAAGTCACAAAGAATTTTCCTTATGTGACAACAATGTCCCTAACAATGACAAGAATACCAAAATGCAATGGATTGCTAAGGAAGGTCTTGTTCCCCCTCAGCAGAGGTCTTCCAAGAATGGATGGCTGGAAACTTGTCGGTTATGTTATGTAAAGGAATTTTGGTCAATCCTAAATTGATGCAGCCCTCAGTTTACATTGAGGATCTATGATTTTGTTGGACTTCTAGTGAGGAGACATATAGTCCTCAGTCCTACTTCAAATACCGACTTTGATACTTAGCAAGCTGTTTTAGTATAGCGGTGGCTCAATTTCTTTTTCTGTAAAAATGAAGATATCATCAGCTATATGAACCTTATAAGATATTTGTGGGGACCAAATGAGACAATTAATTTAAAGTACTTTGTAAATCACAAATTAATTTACATTCTTAAAAATTGGTATCATGAATTCAAATAGGGAAGTTCAAAGGAGGAGCTGTTTGAGAATTAGTTCAAGCCCTTCTCACCTTAAAACTGGACAATTACAATAGCTCCTAAATTATTTCCCATCCTCAAGTCTTCCCCTTATCTAATTTATTGCCCAAATAGCTGCTAAAAAGATATTCTTAAAGTATAGGTCTGACCACGTCATACTTTTGCATTAGAAACTTCAGTAGCTCTTTGTCTGTAGGATAAAATATAAACTCCTCCATTTGGCATTGAAAGTTCTTCCCCACCTTGGCTAACCTACCTTTTAAACTTCATTAAACATTCTTTTTCATATGCTCTTCAGCATAGCCAGTCTTCTTGTTTCTACTCTAATATGACATTGTATCTCCCATCCTTTTAGTTTTCACAGGTGGTTTCTGATAATGTAAATATACTCCATACTCACCTTCGACTTCTTAGAATCCCTTACTTCTTTCAAGGTTAAACTCAGGCACCATCTTTTACATGACTCCTTTCATAAACTCCCCAGCAACTAGTGCCTTTCCACCTAAAATATCTTGTATTTCTTTTTGTGTATACTTTTTAATATATATATATACATATATATATATATATATCTTGACCTATGGAACATAAATTTCTTGGGGGCAGGGATGGTTTTTGTCTCTGTATGCTTCTCAAATACAACAGTGTTTGGTTCATAATAATAGCTTAAGAAATGCTTGTTGCTTGATTTGAGATATGTTGAGATATACAAAAGTGTGGGTACATAAAACATAATGAAGATTTATTATATTAAATTTCATTTATTCCTTTGATTTCTAAAGTTTTTAATAAAAATTAATTTTGGATGTAGTCAAGAGTTTCTCTATTTTGAGCTGTCACAATTATGTTTCTCAATACCTAGTTGAGCAGCTGTCATACAAGAGGTCCGACAGTGATGGGTAAAGAGAAAATCCTTCTTCTGCTCCATTCTATTAGGGATTCAAGAAATGCAAAATGCGAAAACCTAGGGACTAGGTTTTTCCTTCATAATTGACCAACGTCTGAACATTTCTTGTAGTTGCTATATGCCCTCATTGTTACTCTAGAACTAACAAGCTGGCTTTTTTTTAAAGTCCCCCAGAGGATGTGACAAGTTCAGTCAACAATGACAAGTGGCCCTTTGGATTCCTTCAAGCTTGACTAAAGACTTCTTTAAACTGCATAAGGAAAAAAAAAGAGTATAAGTTCTTCTTTATACTTCCTTTCAAACCTTAACATCTCATTTATTTATTCTGTTACCTGTCCCTTGTTTTTTATGATTCCATCCATTGCATTGTGGGAAGGGGGCCCATTGATCATGTTTATTTAACCAGTCCTTCTCCCCAACAATGCATAGGTAAAATAAAAGCTATTGTTATATGCTTCAGCACACTTTAGACATAAATAGAGCTTATTTTTGAAAGGTTTCTTTGTAGTGTTTCTCACAGTTAATTCCTTGGAAAGAGAATGCTATGATGAAAACAATATTGTACCAGGAAAGAAGAAATATGGGCTCTAATCACAATTCTGCTTCTAAGCATCTACATGACTTTGGACAAATCACTTCAAATTCTTAATATCCATTTCTTAAAATGTAAAATAAAGGGGTTGGACTAATGATTAAATTCCTTGTCAGGTCTAACTTTTTATAATTCTGTACCACCAAGACCTTGTATACTTTTAAATGACCAGAATTATGCAAATAAGTTTTTCCTAATGATAAACCTTACTCTGAATGTCTTTTGTATTTCATTTAGCCAAATGAGATAAAGTGATGACTAGCTTTTCAACAGCATGGATTTTTCCCCCTCAACTTCTTTCTCTTAATCGTTTACCAACCAAAATTACCCATCATCAGACAATTGTCAAAGACACAAAACAAGGAACAAGGGAAATATACAGATTTGGCAAGCAAGATTCCTAGTATTTTGTTTATGACCAGGTAGACCTAATGAAGCATGTTTCCCATATATTCCCTTGACAGAGAAGTACTAAAAATTATCAGATCAGTCTCTACAGACACATTTTTAGTTTAATAATAACCATCCTCGAAACAAAGGAAACAAGTGAAGTTTCACATCCTCAGTTATTTCATGGCTTCCCCAAAGGGAAGTTGAACCTGGAGTATATGCACAAGAACATCTGCATTTTCTTTTTTCTTTCTTTTTCCATACTGTCAGCTATTCAGAAACTCCATTGTAACTTCCCCAAATCATGTATATTTCCTACACTTACTCAAAATTGACCTTGCAAAGATTTTATTCAAAATAAAAATCATCAAATTTCAGAACAGAGCTCAGTAGCCAACTAATTCAACCTGAACAAAAAAGTAATACAAGCTACAATATACCCAATCAGAGGTCATCCAGTCTTTGCCTCAAGCACTCTGATGAGAGAGAACATGCTACCTCCATAAAATAGACTTCCAAACCCTTTAAGATAGTTGAGCATTGATTTTTTTTTAACTTATCCTCATGTGACATAAGTACAAGATTCTCCATTATCTCATTTGCATTCTCCTGGAAGTTCTCCAGTTTATCATTTTCCTCTTAAATTGAATTGATCAACTGAATTAAATTAAATTGAAATTATCAATTTCCTCTTAAATTACAAATTCTGGAATTGAACATTATATTCCTGCCAGGATTATGGTCTACAGCTGAGTATTCACAAATATCTCTTCCTCTTTCAAAGCCTTGCCATTGGAATTCCATGGGACATTTTATGACTTTGGAAAGGATATTGGAAGACACTCATTGTGTTGAGAGAGAAAAGAAAGTTTGCATAAAATAGACAAAATGGGGGAAATGTATAAGAGGAAAAGTCAGGCAAACTACTTTGACGATATCATGAAACGTTCCTAAGAAGACATGTGAACACTCAAAAAGACAGAATCAGCTAATCACAATTTCCCGGGTGAGTTCCAAGCTGAGACTTGAGAAAATTGTGTACTACATACATTCAATCTTAGATATGCAATCTTAACTCCAAAGATGTTCTCCTGTACTATATCTCACTTAGACTTTAGAAAACTAATAAAAATCCACTGCCTTGAAAGCCAGTGGAGTATTGCAACACTGTATGAATAATGATGATAATAGGTGGTGGATTTTTTTCCCAGGAATCTCCATTTTCAGCCATCTATCTTGTTATCAGTTTCTAAAGTTCTCATGAAAATATTGACTACAGCTACAGAATTTTTTCATTTGTTTGTCAAGGCTGTTTGCAGCCCCATTTAAATCATTTTAGTCCTTGGGCAGGAAGAAATACCACTGATATAATTAATTTAAAAAGTAAATACTAAGCAAATAGCCTAGTCCTTCATAATATCTCAGGAACTACCACAAAGTCCCTATTCATTTCAAATATGTAAATCTGTAAAAATGAATTAACGATCTTAATAGAGGCTTAAATCTATGGAGTTTATATTGGGTCCCAGAGCAAGATATTCTACCCATAATCAAAGATAGGACAAGAATAGAAAACTTAGGGGAAAAAATACCAGCAAGTTCACTGGGAGCTTCCATGTTTATCATTCTTACAACACATTTTTGAGCATCTACAGTGTAGCAGGCAGTACATATAACAAAGTTTTTGTAAATGCTTGCCCTCAAGAAGGTAATAGGGGTTTGCAATATTCTCTTTCCTCTGCCTTGTTCTTTCCAGGGAATATTTCCTGCCACAGACTCAGAACTGCAGCACACAAAGTATTCTCTGATGCAATTCCATTCCATTTCAGAATCAAAAGATTTAATATTCCGATGTCAAAAGGGAGTTGGAAGACAAGTACAAGGTAAACTTCTATTAAGTAGAAGACTGAAATGAACTGGGAGCCTGAGGAAGCAGTAGCAGCTGCTTAAATAACTATCTTGGAAGGAAAGTTTTAAAGCAAAAATTTCAAGGTTCAGAACTTAGCCCTGTGCATATGTATGACTGCCATCGCCACCAAACATCATCATCAGTGCAAACAAACATCTATGCATTAATTGTATATTGAGAATGTCATACATTATAATGGCATGTTACAAACATATTATAAATTTATGAATGTTATAAAACTATTAATTGGCCAGAGAATATAAGTAGGAAGAATCAGAACTCAAAAGAATCTTAGCAGGCCAGAAGTTTAGGGAGATATAATAGGGATACAGAGACAAGAAATTAATCAGGCACGCCATTTAATGAACTTATATCCTACTAGAAGGATGAAATGTGTACATAGATAAGTAAATACAAGGTAATCTGAGGACAGGGAAAGATACAATAGCTTGAGGATCGGGGAAATCTTCATGGAGAAGGTAGTTTGTGAGCAGGGAGAATCTAGTAGTACACTCTCACTGGACCATGAAGTATGTGAACGTAAGATATGAGAAAATTTAAGCTGGAGGTTAAGTAAGAGAACTCCTAAATACAGCCAAACAGTATCATATATGTGCCTTAGGCAACTTTGTGGCTATAGCTGTGTGTGTGAGCATGTGTGCACACGTGTGTTTGTATATAAAACAATTTTTAAATGTAGAGACTGATGTCCCTGAATCCCTATGCATGTGCATGATTACCATGATTAACAATCATTATCATCTTTCTAAACAAACATTTATCAGTTACTTGGAAAGAGAGAGCAATGACATATTATAAAATGGTCAGAGAACACAAATAAATTGTCATGCTAGCATCTGATGCTGTCTTTTGCATAGATGGAGTACTGTGGCCCTCCTCTGGCCTTTCCTTCTTTTCATGATAACTACCCTTAATAACTTCTGAGATTCCTCTTAATTCTGATTCACTGATATATAAGCAAAAATTGCTATTGAAGTTCAGACATGTATTAATTAATAGGTTGAATGTTAAGGAAAATGAAATTGCAGTCCGATGATGCACAACTATATTGCAAGCTTAGGGAGGGTAGAGTAGCAATCATCTTTGTAGATTTCTTAGTGCCTTTCACATTACGTAGCACATCATATATGCTTGTGTGTTTGTTTAATGAATTAATGGTAAGCACTACAAGATATATCCTACAATAAATTCATCTAACTGAATTATCAATTAACTCATATTTCATTTTCCCCACAAGCATGATATAAAAGATTTCTACTAAAAGCTTAAATGAAATCCAAGTTGATTCTTTCTATGGAATTCCTTTGATCAGTTTCATAGTTCTGCAAAAAATAAATTGAGGTTAGATTGTCATCCTGTCTTAATGATTACTGCTTCCTTTTCTAAATGCACATTTATGATCACTTTTACAATGCATTCTAAAATTTTCCCTAAATTTGAAGTCAAACTCACTGGCCTATGGTTTGCAGACCCCTTTCTCATCAAGGATCTACAACATTGAAATCTAAGCACCCAGGGCAATCATGCTTTCTTTGGATATCTATAACCCCAATTTTGGCACAACTTCCTTTATAGAAGGGATCATGACTACAAGTTGAGGAAGATCTAATTTAATATATTTTGTTAGACTAGACTGTTAGTTTCAAGATGTTTCAACACTATCCTGAGTACCAGTATGCATTCAGTTAAAGAAGATATTAAAGTTAAGACAATATAAGAACAAGAAAAGGTATATTCCACTGACTTTTGTTGAAGAAACGTCCTTCAATGACAGGATTCATTGATTTGAAATGAGTTTGGCTAAAACATTTTTTGGATGCCATTAATTCCCAAATTAAGAAGCCAAAGTCTATACCCAAAGGCATAGATTAATTATATCCCTAGATATCTACTGCCTTTTGTATAAGCATGACTTAAATAATTACCACCAGAAAATTTTTAGAAAAGCCACTTAAGGCAGTGTTAATATAAGACATGTCTTTCTAAACTACACCCTTATAATTTGGCCTCAAATATTTTCCCCATGATATATTATTTATCTACAGCTAATATCATGCTTAAAAATAATTACTACCATTTTTCATTGGCAGAGTACAAGCAGCATCTGACAATAATGAAGCTAAATTTAAGAAATAAATATGTGATCTATAAACCTCACAGATGTTTGGACACACAGGAAAGTCACAAAAGAGGCGCCAAATAACAGCCAATAGATTATACCAAAGACCTCTGACCTCTCTGGTGTCAGAACTCTCCCTACCACTTCAATTGAGTTAAATACTTATCAATTGCCTCCTATGTGCAAGATGAGAGATGTAGTAGAAACCCTGGGTTTGACTCCTGCTTCTTACACATACTCACTGGACAAATATGAACAAGTCACTCAAACTCTTAGCGCTCCAATCAAGTTCCTAAACATTGTTGGTGCTCCACAGCAGCTATGCCCCACATGGATAAAATCAAGAGTCTGAATCCTCCTTCTTACTCAAAATGATTCACGAGGTTCTATTCTAGGTGCTATGGATACCAAAAGGGAATTTAGTAAAAGGGAGCAGTTTCTATCCTCAAAGACGTTTACCTCATACTGAATGAATATGTAGGAGGTGAGTGTTTGGGAAATAACATGTGAAGATGAACTTTGAAGGAAAGAAGGGATTTTTTTTTTGAGGCAGAAGTGAAGGAGTCATTGAAGATGTGGGGGACACAGTACAGCAGCTAAAAAGAAGACAGAGAATATCATGTTTAGGAAGCAACTAGAAGTATATTTAGAGAAGAACAAAAAGTGGGTCAAGTAGAGTATTATTGGGGGGCAGAGCCAAGATGGCAGAGTAGAAGCACGACCTTTCCATGGCTCTGGCTTCCACCTTCCCCAATCCATGTAAAAAGGGGACTCTAAACAAACTTTGGAACTGCAGAACCCACAAAATGACACAGAGAAGCTAACCTCCCCCTGAGGACAACATGGCAGGCTGGCAGGAATTGGCCAGCACAGCGCTCTGGGAGCCGAGCCCAGGCCCACGCTGAGGCTTTAGCCCCAGGGAGGGCTTGACCAGCCACCAGACCAGAGGGACTCCAGATCAGCAGCAGCTGTGGCCTTTTCCAGATTTATCAACACATAGATACAAAGGACAAAGTGAGACGTCAGTGCAGTCTGGACTTTGGGACCCAGTAAGTGGGTGTGCGTGGCTTTTGCCCCCCCCCTCCCCCGGGGAGAAGCTGCTGAGACACTGGCACTGCCAGCCAGCGCCACGTGGCAGCTTCAGCTCCTGGCCTGCAGAGTGTAGGGGGACCAAACAATAGTCTGAGGGGTAATCTCTCTTGTTTTAACCTTCTTGGATCTGAATTTCATTCTAGGGTGGAGGTCCTGGGGTGTATGTCCAGCTTGCCAGAGCATGTGGAGACCTCAGAGAGGGAACCCATCTAATACCTCCGGCAGCTTAGAAAACTCCAGCATTTGGGATGAAAGCTCCCCTGTCTGGTGGCATAATCCTACTGTGGCAAAAAGCCTAGGGGTCAAGTGACTGAGGAGCGACATGACCAGGCAAAGGAAACAAAGCAGACAGAAGATGTCAACATTACACTTCTATTTTGGGGACAAAAAGGAGCAAAGCATGGAACAGGAGGAAAACAGTGAAGTCAGAACTGCTGCACCAAAAGCTTCAAAGGAAAATACAAGCTAGTTACAGGCCATAGAGGACCTTAAGAAGCAGATAAGAGAAGTGGAGGAAAAATTGGGAAGAGAAATGAGAACAATGCAAGAAAAGTATGAAATGAGAGTCAACAGAGGAAAATAATATCTTAAAAAACAGACTGACTCAAATGGCAAAAGAGGCTCAAAAAGGTAATGAGGAGAAGAATGCCTTAAAAGTCAAATTTGCCCGATGGAAAAAGAATCTCAAAAGCTCACTGAGGAGAATCATTGCTTCAGAATTAGATTGGAGCAAATGGAAGACAATGACTTTATGAGAAATCAAGATGCTATAATCCAAACAAATGAAAGAATAGAAGGCAATGTGAAATATCTCATGGGAAAAACCACTGACCTGGAAAATAGATGAAGGAGAGATAATTTAATAATGATTGTACTACCAGAAAGCCATGATCAAAGTAAGAACCGAGAAATCATCCTCCAGGAAGTTCTCAATGAAAACTGCCCTCATGTTTTAGTACCAGAGGGCAAAATAGAGGCTGAAAGAATCCACCTATCACCTCCTGAAAAAGATCTCCAAAAGAAAACTCCTAGGAATATTATAGCCAGGTTCCAGAATTCCCAAATTAAGGAGAGAATTTTGCAAGCAGCCAGGAAGAAACAATTTGAATATTGTGGAAATACATTCAGGATAACCCAGGATCTGGCAGCTTCTACATTGAGGGATTGAAGGGCTTGGAATATGATATTCCGGAGTTCAAAGGAACTGGGATTGAAACCAAGAGTCACCTACCCAGCAAAACTGAGTATCATGTTTCAGGGGAAAATATGGTCATTCAGTGGAATAGAGGACTTTCAATCATTCTTGCTGAAAAAAACAAAGTTGAATATAAAATTTGACATTCAGATACAAGAAGCAAGAGAAGCATGAGAAGGTAAACAGGGAAAAGAAATCATAATGAACTTATCAAAGTTGAACTATTAACATTCCTACATGGAAAAACAATAATTGTAACTGATGAAACTTTTCTTAGTAGTTGAAAGGAATAGAAATATATGTATGTCTATATATGAAGGTATATGGGCATAAGAATACATACGTGAATGTGTATATATATTTACAGGTATACATAGATTGGCACAGGAGCAATTTAACAGGAAGGGATGATACTTAAATGGTGAAATTAAGAGGTGAGAGAGGAATATAATGAGAGGAGATGGGGAAAGACAGATTGGGGTAAACATTCTCATACAGAAGAGGCAAGGGAAAATGGTTACTATGCAGGGAAAGAATAGGAAGGCAAAAGGGAATGGGTCAACCTTATTCCCATTGAATTTGGCTTGATGAGGGAATGAAATACACACTAAATAGGGTATCTTACTCTCCAGGAGAGTAGGGGGGAAGGGGATGAGAGGGGGGATGATGGAAAGGAGGGCAGGCTGGGGGGGGAGGGAAGTTGTAAGCACCCACTATTGAAAAGGGATGGGATCAAAGTAGAGAATTGAACAAGTGGGAGGTGGGATGGGAGGGAGGGAAATATAGTCAGTCTTTTACAATATATCTACTATGTTATTGTTTTGAGTTAGCCACACATTTACAACCTATATTGAACTACTTATCTTCCCAGTAATAAGGGTGGGTGACAACGAAGGAAGGAAATTAATCTGGAATTCAAAGTTTTAAAATCAAATATTCAAATATGTATATATGTGTATATATGTGGGTATATATATATGTATATACTATTATTAATACTATTTTACATGTAATTGGGAAATAAGATATACAGGCACTGGGGCATGGGAGAAAATATGGGAGCGAGCACATTGGAGGAGGGGATATCCTGTGGGACTGCTATTCTGGGGCGGTGGGTAGGGGAAAAATGGGGAGAAAATTTGTAACTCAAAATATAATGCAAACAATTGATGTAAATCAGAATTTAATAAAGCATTTGAAAAAAAATAATTTAAAAAACGTGTTATTGGGGTGGGTAGGTGGTGCAGTGAATAGAGAACTGGCCCTGGATTCAGGAGACCCTGAGTTTAATTCCGGGCTCAGACACAACACGTACTAACCATGAGACCTTGGAAAGTCACTTAATCCCAATTTCCCTGCTTTCCTCCTTCCAAAATGCAAAAAAAATCATCAAAAAGGAGAGCATTATTACATAAAATTGGAAAGGGAGGTGAGAGCATCATTAAGAAAGGACATAAATGCCATATTGTGGGTGTCAATAAAATCTACTTACAACTTAACACATGGGACTTAAGGAATTTCCTGAAGCTTAGAGGGGTTAAATGACTTATTCATGATCATATTGTTATTGCATTCAAATTAGAATTTAAACCCAGTTCTTTCCTGAAACTAAGTCTATTATACTAACCAGTACACCACAATAATTATCAAGCACTGATTAAGCACCAGAAATATTTTTCTTTTCATTTACCTCCTTTCACTAAATAGATAATATCTCATTATTCTTGCCCAATCCTAAGATGGAAAAGAATATGTCCCATAATTATTTTTCTTCTCTGCTAGTTTCTCTCACCTTGCATCCCTTCCCTCATATGTGCTGTAAACAGAGAAAAGTTGGGAACAATATTCTTCATTTTTATGGTCTTCTAGAATGTCACAGGAGTGTTTAACTTCACAAGAAAGAATAGATGTTTTCTGGAATTTCCAAGTTTATATTTAGTCAAGAATTATATTTACCCTTTAGATTTTATTGAACATTTCATTAATTTGGAAGGATTTGGTGAATAAATTAACTCTAAGAATTTGAACAGAAAAAAAAAAACTTTTGTTTTCCAGTTGAATGAGATTAAGTGACTTGATCATCATCACATAGCTAGTCAGTAGTATAGCCAAGACAAAAAGCCAGGCCTCCTGATTCCCATTTCAGTGTTCTTTCCAAGTTCTAAAAACATTCTTGCATGACACATTAAAAAGTGGCTTATTATTAAAGATTTAAACTGTAACTCTTTCCAAATATTATATTTGGTGTGAAGGATGACAAAACTGTGAAGCAAATGTGTCAGGGGAAATGCATTTATACATATGTACATATGACATGTATATGAATGGATATGCAAATATAATTCAGTAGTATAAAAGTACAAAACCACATTTATATTGTTGTGAGACTTCAAAACAAGTAAATTTAAGAATTTTTTTGGTAATTTTAATATATTCAATCATACATCATTTTACTGGAAAAAGTAAATAAGTTAATTTAAAAACTCAATAAATGTTTATGTATGGATTGTTATTGTTTGTTCTTTTTTTTGTTACAACCAGGTCTTCCTATCTAAACCAGACTGGAAGTAGAAGGGCTACATGAAGGCCTAATCACAATACTGATTTACAAGGGAGCTTTGTCCTGCTCTATTTTTTGCCTGGGCTTCTTCCTTCCTTAGGCAAACTGGGCTTTAAACATATTAATACAGAACTTAGGGAAAAGACAACTTGTGGCTCTTCATAGAACTCCTGAGCTTAAGTGTTGCCAGCCTTAGTTTACCTGGTAGTTGGGGTGTGTGAGCCACTTTAATATGTGGATTTTGACAAAGCATTCCTTTAGGATGTAATTCTATTTTTAATATACACATGGTTCTGGATGGGAAAGGAACTGAACCTTTAATGATTGTTCCAAATACCTAGTAATGCTGACAGAATAAACTCAGACATCTTTTCTTGGAGTTCATCTAGATATTAGAATTGCTCAGATATTCACACCCACACAAAAATGGATTATTCTTTTTAAAACTTCCTGAAATGTGTACCCATGATTTTTTCAACCTTTAACAACAACAAAAAAAAATGCCCTTTACTAACATTGCAGGACCCCAAATACAATTCACATGGATTCTCCTGGTAATTGATAAATCAGTTTAGGAAACTGCTTAACTTTTATTAACAAAGGATTAATTCACATTTCTGTACTTCACAGGAATTGATTTCTGTAGGCTACTTCACAGGTAGATGAATGATAAGGATGGAGAATCAACTGACCTCAAAGTTTAAAGTAAAGAAGTTTTTAAGATGTGTTGAATAAGTGTGGCTGCTTCATGATATCTGAAGTTTTGGTGACAACAGGGAAGGTCCTTATAAGACAACTGTAGGAATCTCATCTAGAAAGTGGCAGAACCCATGCAAGACTAAATTTTCTGACTGTGTATTCAATTCTAAATCTACTATACTGTAACTTTTTGTTTATTTGTTCCAAATACTTTATGAGAGCTGAGAAAGATGAAAGGTTTAAATCTGACCATTATCCCTGCCCTCATAGAGTTTACAATCTAGTGAAGGATGGGATACATACTCAGAAAACCATGATACCAAGGATAAGGACTGGATCTGTGATTTTACTGATGATATGATGAAATAAGAATATAAAAGAAATACAAATAGTTATTCAACTAAATTTCAATAAGCAGTCCTTGAGAAAAGTTCAAAGGAAGCTGGAATTCCTCCCACCACGAAAGATGACTTTATTCCCAATGTACCTTTTAATAATTTTTAAAGAAGAGAGGAAGAGAAGAAGGTTGAATGGCTTATTTTGAAATAAGGAATAAATGTTAAATCATCACTCTCTCAGGGAACAATTTTGTGTCTTGTCATTTTCCTCAATTCTGATTGTCGTATTCTTTTCAATCAACTACACCAACAAATACTATGAAGAAACTCATTCATCATCATCAGTATGAAATTGATGGGTATTTTTTCAATTTGTGTGTGTGTGATCCAATGGAGGAGATATTATACAAAATATATGATAAGCAAGCAGATAAAAGCTAAAGCAAACAAACTAAGGTAACTAGAACTTGAAAGGAATATTTAAAAAAAAAAAAACAATGATTCCAGAAAAGCAAGTATAATGTGGGATGATGACTAATAGAAGAATAGGTTCATTTTTTGTCTTTGTATCTCCAGTGCCTTATAGATAGAAGCTTAATAAGTGTTATAACCTGATTTATTAACCAGGAAATTAAGTTTTTTTCTATCTTTGGTCATAGATAAGTCAAAAAAGACTAGGTTAAACTTCTTACATTCCCTTATCTAAATTTCCTATTATTCAATCAATCTACTCTTTCAAGAAGAGTATTTTAGGTGCCTACTATGTTCATGGTATTGTGTTAGGTGCTAAGGATAGATGTAAAAAAAAAGAAACAATTCCTACACACAATGAATTTACATTTTCCTGGAGGATAGAATATTTCAGAAATATAGAAACATATATATTTTGTAATATATACACCATAAATATGAAATAAATACAAATATACAACATATGCCATACAATTATAAAATTAATAAATAAAAATATATGCAAAGGAAGTAGTTTGGGAAGAAAGGCTCTGGTAATTGGGGGAATCACAAAAGGCTTCATATTCATGATGGTACTTTAGCTACATTTTAAAGAAAGAGAGGGATTCCATGAAGGGAAGGGAAGGAGGCAGGTCATTGCAATACATGGAGGGAGGTTAGTGCAAAGGAATATAGAAAAGAGATGGAGTGTGATGTGTGGGAGAGTAGATGCAATGAGAGTAGAAGGATAGTTTGCAGTTTAGTTGATATGGGTTTTAAAATCTAATCAGAAGAGTTTCTATTGTTTCTAGAGGCAATAAGAAGCCACTGAAAGTAGTTGAGTAGGAAAGTCAAGTGGTAGTGCCTTTTCTTAAGGGATTTGATTTATAAATTCCCTTGAAATTTCATGGTGCAGGATAGAACAAAATGGTTGAAGACATAACACATAGGAAATCATTTAGGAGATTGTTGCAGTAATATAAGAGATAGGTGATGAACGCTTTAACGAAGGTGGGAGTTTAAGAGGAGAATAGAGAGAAGGAGTCAAATGTGAAATATATTATGAAGGTAGAAACAGCAAGTTTTGGCAACTGGTTAGTCATGTGGGGTAAAGATTGTTCTATGCTCACTTTCAAATGAGACAGAAAGTTTCCAACATAGAACATGGTCAGAGAATGGAATGGAGAAGGGTTAAATTAGAGCTTGTGCTCCAAAAGGAAATACATCTGCTCTCTCTTCTGACTATCCAGTCAAATTTCTGAAAATTGAATTCTCCAAATTGTTAATCAATAAGTGAGTTCTCCTCAGAGAGAAACAATGGCAGTAGCAAGTTTTCACTTCTGTGATTTATCATTTACTTCAGCACAAAGGTCTCCTGAGAGTCCAAAAATAAAGCTTCCTATTGTCAATAACTCTTAGATACATCTCCAAAGGCTTTGATCCCATCAAAAGAGGACAGTGTGTGCTAATCACCCCATTACACACATAGAGTTTACTTGGTTATATCTCAAAGCCTAAAGTATTTCTCTACAGAAATTGAAACTCAAGAGAACTCAACCGAAGCTGTTTCTTGGGGGTAAATTCAATCACTAGGCTAGTGCCACTCAAACACAGACAGCCATGCAACAATACATGCTTCTTTCAAAGGTTAAATCTATCTTCTTTTTCAGTGCTGGATCTTGACTTACCTTATTTAGCCCTAAATTCTTTCGAAGGAAAGTTGTGATACATGAACAAACCAAGAGGAGGAGGGGGAGGCAGATTTTTTTTCCATGACATGTCGGTCTGAGAACTAAAATGCTAGTACATAACTATTAGCGTGTATATTCAGAATATTTGTTAAGTCAAGTCCAATAAAATCAACACACATTTAAAAAGCACTTTCCAAGCATCAGGTAAGGCTAAGCTCTGGGGAGCTTAGAAAGAAAGTCAAAACTGATCCCTGGTCTCAGGGAGTTTACATTATAAGAGAAGGGACAAAAGTAAACAACTACATATCTAAAACAAATATATAGGATAAATTAGACGTAGACTCAGAAGGAAAGCACTGGTACTAAGGGGAATTGCAAAAGTTTTCTTGTGGAAGGAAGGATTCCGACTGAGATTTGAAGGAAGTCATAGAAAGAAGGGAATCCACCAGGTGAAGACGAACAAGGAGAGAATTCCAAGCATGGGGGACAGTCAGGAAAATACACAGTATTAGAAGGTGGAGTGTCATGGTCAAGGAACAGCAAGAAAGCCACTGGATCATAGGAAAAGTAAGGTGTAAAAAGATTAGAAAGGTACATAAAGTTTGCCAAACAGTGTTCAGAAGTCAAATTTATACAAAGAAAATAGAAGACATAAAGACAACGTGTGTCTTATA
Organism: Petaurus breviceps papuanus; assembly: GCF_028583685.1. Taxonomy (NCBI): domain Eukaryota; kingdom Metazoa; phylum Chordata; class Mammalia; order Diprotodontia; family Petauridae; genus Petaurus; species Petaurus breviceps. The sequence continues at coordinate 14,825,665 of NW_027187372.1, forward strand.
CCTTGTCCTCTAGTGGCACAAGGAGAAGATAAGATCACAAGCTGAACAATGAAAATATAATGAAAAAAATGTTTCACTCCTAAGGAAAGTATCAGTGTATGTTTTTAGAATGTTTAATACAAGTGTGCTAGCACAAATACATGAAATCTTAAGTATTTCTATGCAACCAGATTATTTCAAGAGTTCTTTGGGACATACATCTTGAAATACCAATTATGTAGTGGGACTGACTCTCTCTCTCTCCCTCCCTCCTTCTCTCTCTCTCTCTCTCTCTCTCTCTCTCTCTCTCTCTCTCTCTCTCT
>NW_027187372.1:14825976-14866628 GCF_028583685.1 Petaurus breviceps papuanus
TCTCTCTCTCTCTCTCTCTCTCTCTCTCTCTCTCTCTCTCTCTCTCTTTCTGTCTGTATCTTTGTGTCAGTTTCTATCTCTGTATGTATATATACACACATACATATATGAGTTATAAGTATAGAGATAATAAGCACACCTATGGGAGCTCTGGAGATCACCAAGAGAAAGTGTTTAGAGAAAGAAAAGGAGGGTAGGGGGATAGTGTAGTGGAAGGGTGAAAAAAAAAACATTTATTGAGTACCTACTATATTCCAGGCACTGTGCTAAACTAAAAGCTTTTGCAGTTATAATTTCATTTTAAAATGAGCTACAGGAAAGAACCAAGAAAAAAATCTAAAAATGCTCACAGTCATAGAGCGTGATATGAATAACGAACCAAACAAATATGACTGAGTATAACTTAAATGAGGGAACCAGGAGAAAGTAGAGTCATGAAATCAGAGAAAAGAAATCACAGTTACAAAGAGACTAAGGTAAGTTATGTTAAATGCAATAGAGAAATCAAGCCAGAGAAGGATTGAGAAAAGACCATCAGTTTGGCTATGAAAACATTAGTAACTTTGGAGTTTCAGTTGAGAAATAAGGTCAGAAGTCAGATTGCAAAGGAATGAGAAATGAACATGATTTGAAGAAGTGAAGGCAATAAATGCTGATAGGTGTGTGTGTCTGTGTGTGTGTGTGTGCACATAAGTGTGTGTGATAGAGATTGGAAGGATAATAAAGGATAATAGTGGATTTCAGGGTGTAGTGAAAATAGTTTTTTTTTTCTTTAATTTTTCTCGAGGATAGTAAGATTTGCCCACGTTTGACAGAAATAAGAATAGAGAAGGGGCTCATGAAAAGGCTGGATGTGAAAATTAGAAAGAAATGGGGAAGAGAGTCATCTAAAGCCATGTCCAGATAGTCTATATACAAAATAGAGTTTTCCACTGAAAATAAACACTAAAAAATGAAGACATGAGACTTTTTAAAATCCTTTTTTTTGCCATTACATGAAGTCAAAAGCATCACTGCTTTCAGCAAACAGATGAATATTTCTTTATGAGTAGCATAAATTAAGATAATTGTTGAAACTTATAGCAATAAGAGGATTCTTTCTCTTTTTTTTGTTCAAGGAATATGCATAATTCTGAAAAAAAGAAAATTAATAATGAATAAATCATTAGAGGTGCTTATTGTTGTCATTTATTATTCAGTCACTTTTCAGTCACGTCCAATTATCCATGACCCCATTGAGGGTTTTATTGGCAAATATACTGGAGTGGTTTGCCATTTCCTTCCCTAATCATTTTACATTTTAGGAAACTGAGGCAAGCAGAGTTAAACAATTTGTCTGCTTTCACATAGCTGGTAAGTGTTGAGGCTAGATTTGAATTCAGGAAGATGTATCTTCCTGACTCTAGGCCTGGAACTCTATCCATTGTACCATCTATCTGCCTGTTATTGCAGGTGCTCTCATCCCCCAAAGATACTAATATTTGCAATTATATGCAAGGGAATTGTAAAGTGATGAGACTAGTTTAAACATTAAATATACCAGAATTTCTATATCTATATGAATGCAAATCACAAAAATGCTTACCAGAAGAGATTGTACACTTGCTACTATAATTATGGCCTTGTCTAAAACATCTGAAAACCTGCCATTAGAACCAATTTATGAGCTTCATGTGAAAAAAAATAAAAATAAACAAACCCCTATTACTTAATAGGATTCCTATTTTCTCAATATTATATATCCCACCTAGTTCACCCACCTTATTTTTCAAATGACCTTACATATTCTAAGATGTTTTAAATCGTGTTCTTTAAAAAATGGAAATTTTCCACAGTTCAAGAAGTATAACCAATTCTTTAATCTAGTTGGAAGATTAAACTTTTTTTATAATGGCTGTATCATTAAAATTATCATATTGTCTCCCCAGGTGACCACTTTGAAGAAGACAGAAATCATCTTAATATATAAATTTTGCTATGTTTATTAGAATTATTCAAGACAGTTTATGCAGTCAGAGTCACATATCCAATGCTACATATTGTCAGAGTCAATTCAAGGACTACAGTCACAGTAGGCAAGAAGACTTTCTACCAAATGATTCAGAAGACATATCTTCCTCTGGGCCTAGCAACAGGAACCACAGAAAAGCCTTCCAAGTCACAAATGAATGTTTATAGTTTGGTCAGAAAATCAAGGAACAAGTTTACTGGTTAATGCAAGTCAATTTTACTATGCCCCATTACACATGCTGAGAATGCTGTTCCTGGACAGCAATTGGATGTAATAGCTGTTGGCTATGATAGAAGTGTGAGTAGTTTACTGAATCTTACCAACATCACACTTCTTATTCTTGGAAAAAAAATATTCATCCAGATTATTAAAATAGCAAGAGATTTTAGGTTTCATCAATTCCAATCTACTGTTCTGAGACAGAAGAAACATGAAGCCTGGAAAGTGGAATGACTTGCTCCAGATCACACAGGATGAGACAAAGTCAGCATTGGAACCTAGTGATTCTGATGCATACCACAATACTGTGTCATGAATAAAGAGAGAATGTGTTTTGTTTTGTTTTGTTTTATCAACCAAGTTAAAACTGGCTCCTTTTGTTCAGAGTAAAAAAGCTATACTGTGTTTATAAATGCCTAAGGCTCAGAGTCCTAGGCTAAATGATCATGTAAGTAGAATTTTATTATTTATGTAAGAGAGTTTGGTATTTGAACCCTGACTAACTTGTTCATCCAAGCTCAGAAAGTAGTAACAGAAAATAATCACAGATAAGGAAATCTTAAAGTATAAAGACAGATGCAATCATACAATTTTAATGTTAATAAGGTGTTTATTCTCTGATACCTCTTTAGGGAATGTGTAAAACTACACTTGATAGAAATAGAGGAGCAGCTCACCATGGCTTCTAAAAGACTAGTCACATGGATGCTCATCTATTAAAATATTTTTTTCTTCAAAATTTGTTTTCTAAAGTCTGAGGTCAGTTCAGGAAGAGCCTGTAGTCTAGGAGGGACCATGAGGAAAACCATGAGAAAAACAAAAGAAAACAAAATGCTCTTTACCTCTTGGGGGGAGAAAGAAATATTTTCTCTCTCCCTTAATGAGGCCTGATGTTTTGCAATCTTCACCCAGTAAAAAATACACCCTTCCCACATCAATCAGTTCATAAGAATCTGGAGCATAGTTGAGGTATAATTAGTAGGTAGTAGAGACATATTTGCTTTTTAAGACCAGAAAAGGAGAGAATAAGAATATTAGTCAGGATGTAGGTTTAAGGATGAGGCCTCTGGCAACAGGGGGGGGGGGAAACTATGGATTCAAGAGAAAACTAATCCTGGAAATTGAGAAACAAACTGTGAAGGTAAGTATATCATAGGAACTCCAATGAATGATCCACACAGAAAAGACAATGACCCTAACAGGTGGTAGCAAAAGAATTCTACCAGAAGAGAAAGGAGATCAAGGCCTCATGGAAGCAGCTAATTTTGGGGGATATATATGACAATTATATATATATATATTTATATATACATATATATATATATATGTTTCATTGTAATAGCACTCTGAATCCACTCTTTCCACATACTCTGTATATTTGTGACCAAATATGCCCTAGGTTTAGGAAGGGGGATTTTTTAGCTAATTTTATCTACTGGGTTATTGTTATGTTACTTTAAAACTCACTGGTGGGGGGGATCTTGAGATATATTTTATGAGTAGCAGCAGTCCTCTGATGAAGTGATTAATTTATGTAGGTAGATATTGGGATGTGTAGCCTCAGAGAAGTTGTTAAATTTTAATTAGAACTTCCATCTCTATGTATGACTGGAGTCAATATGGAAAGAAAAGAAAGAATTGATATCTTTCAGGAAGATTTTAATTCAAGTTCAACTTCTGAAATACATTGGCTATGTGACCATAGACAATGAACTCAGCTTCTTAGTACCCCATGAAGCACTCTGCCACTTTAAGTTACAGAAAAAAGTGCTTATCTACATTCAAAAAGGAATTTCCTCACTGGGAACTCCCCTCACTGGTGAAATCACAAATCTGTTCCAAGAAAAAAAAAGAATAACTATAAAAGAGTGATCTAGTATAGCTACTTACTTCCCAGCAATCAATCACTAAAATCAATAAATGGTTGACCAGTTATATTTTAAAACTAAAATATAGTTCAGGCTATAGATACTGAAAATAACCATTAAAGTCAGTTTCAGAATGAATTCTATAGCTCAAATCTAAATATAAGATATAGCTCAGTTGATTTTCAACAAAGACAATAACACAACATAATGGTGAATTGCAAAAAGTATGGGACAAGGAATCAGCTTAATTTCCAACTCTTTGATTATCTTTTGAACTAATTTCAAGTATCTCTAATTTAATGACTTGCACACTACTTTGAGATATCAGAGCAAGATTTTGGTAGAAATTTGTACATGTGCTTTTTTTTAAAGCAATTGGGGTTAAGTAACTTGCCCAAGGTTACACAGCCAGTTATTTTGTGTGGGTGTTAAGTATCTGAGGCTGGAACCGATCCCTGGTCCTCCTGACTCCAGGGCCAGTGCTCTTACTCACTGCACTACCTAGCTGCCCCCATACATGTGCTTTGACAAAATTCTTCCCTGTTCTAAAGACCCAAGTCTTTTTTTCTTCCTCTACAATTTAGTGTTTATGCTGCCCATTTTAAAGGCAATAGAAACTGCATACTGAGACTCTTCCCCATTGGCATCTTTTCTCCTCCTACTCTTGTGAGTAAAAATAAAGTTTCATTAACCACTATCCCTCTATGGGGCTGTTGTTTTCCATGTGAATGGCTCCCTCTCCTTTTGTACTACATTATGTAAAGATTATGTAATAAAGATAGCACTAAATTTAATATGGAATAAAAAAAATCACAGTCATATAATCTCAAAATTCAAATGGAACACAGAGACAATCTAAACCAGGCCATATCCAAATAAGAATCCTCCCTACCACATATCCACAAAGTAGTAATCCAAAGGTTGTTTAAAGATTTTCAGTGAAGGTGGACCCACTTTATTCTAAGACAATCCAATTCACTTTAAAATAACTGTGATCATTGGTAAGTTTTTCTTTGATTCAGTAAAAGAAAATAAGATATTTTCAAAATAAATAAAAAGTAATATTTGGCGGGGGGGAATTAATTGCTATGAGGAATCAAGAGCCTTCAAGTAAATTTACTATTTTGAAATGTCTACCCTTCTGGGGTTAAAAAATCAAGTCAAACCTCTCTTCCATGTAACAGCCCTTCAAATATTTGACAGCTAAAAAAAAAACTAACAGAATATGACCCCTTCTTCCACCCCTCCAACTGCAATTTTCTTTTCTCTAGGGCAAAAAGGGCAAATTGAGCCTAATAATGTAAGTATATTACTTGCTTACACTCTTAGCTGGAGTCAAGACAAATCAAGAGATGATTTTTTAAAGCTCTACATGAACTCCTCCCTTCACTGAACCAAGCTTCTCTCTGATCCACTCAAGGTATTTTTGTTCAAAATCCTGTTGAAATCTAAATTAGTATAAGTTTTCAAAAATAGAGTTGAGCAAGAGACATAAACTCACACATACTAGCTTCACCAACCAGAACCTCTCCATCTTGTAATTTTTAATTTGGTATTCCTTCACCCACAGAAACACAAATTAGATGATAGACAGACAGACAGACAGAGAGATAACCCATAGAGAAATCATTGAATATCTTTTTAAAACAGATAAGGAAAAATGAAACAAGATACATTTTGTGGACAAATTCTATCAGAAAAAAGTTATCATTTCTAATCTTTCCTTATCATGTCACATCCTCATCCCTATAGCAACTCTGCTTATAAAAGAAATAGGGAAGGAAGAAGAAGAGGGGAAAGGAAAAAGGTGACAGGGATAGACAGCAAGAAGACCTAAATTAAAAAATGCATGAAGACGACTCATTAAAGTCAAAGAATGAGAATGCAAAGTATTAAAAGAGACAGGGAATGATATAATGGGTTCACTATGTGCTGTACTATATGTCTAAAGCAAAAAAAAAATCTACAAAATAAGAATTTAAGTAGCCTTTATTACATAACTAGGTCCTTAAACTGATGTGGGTGGGACAATAAGTACATTGGATTTAGTCAGTAAAGCCAACAACAAACATTTCATATGTGCCTTCATTTTGCCTACCATTGCAATTGGTTCAGGGAATACAAAGGAAAAAATACATCAGACTCTAGCCTTAATGAGTTTATATTCTAGCAGGGACACAATAATTTTGGGGAAGAAGGCATTAGTAACTGTGGGAAATCAAGAAAGCACTCAAAGAGAAGGTGATGCTTAAGCAGATTTTTGAAGGGGAAAAAAAGGGGGACTCTAAAGAGATTGAGGTGAGGAGACAGTATACTTCAGACATACTCCTATAAGAGGTTATCACAAATGACAAAAGGAGGAGGAAAAGGCCCTTTCAGTCAAGTCATTTATCACCAACTTGACACAGATTTTGGGTTAGGGCAGGGGATATTGCAATACTTTATTTGTTATATTTTATCCTTTGGACACACTGTATAATTCAGCCCATAACATTAAATACATCTTTTCAGCAATTTACTTAATAAACATTCTAAAAAAAACATAAAGCATAGGTCAAAGTGGTCAGGACATTTTCCAATTTCAGAATACTTTCCTGAAGTGAAGATTATAAGACTTATAGCATTATTCTTGTTCTTTATAGTTCCAATTCAAAAACAACTGCATCATAAAAACCTCATCATCTTTCTTTTTCTATGAGTTCTATATTACTCTTTCATTTAAAAGAAACTGCTATTAATGAGATCTGAAGAATTGACCTATTTTGTTTCTTAGGAATTTGTGTTAGCCTGGTGACCGCTATCAAAAGGACAATGCTTATCATAACATACTATCACTTTAGAGGGAAATAATTTTGCTTTGATAGGCATTATTTAGTAATTTTTGAAAATCAAAAATAGTCAAGTATTCAAATGAAATGATATGCTGTTTGTTTATTTGTTTTTTTGCAAATACCAAGGACAAAAATTTCTCTCAGGGTTTATTTTCTTCTGTTTTTGCTTTAAATTGTAGTTTATTTGGTTGTTGTTTGTTTATTCATGTGTTCTATTATTTAATCAGTGTGGTCAGTTAGTGTGGAAAATCCTTCTACTTGTAGATCAGAAGTTTCTCAATAACATACAGTCTTAGAGAGATTTATGAGGCAAAGAATGACTAAACGATATCCTTATGGTCATATAATAATACATCAAAGGCTAGACTTGAATATGGGTCAGTGGGTAGTACAGTGGATAAAGCAACAAGCCTAAAGACCAATCTTCCTAAATTCAAACCTGGTCTCAGATTCTTACTAGCTGTGTGACCCTATCCAAGTCACTTAAACCTGTTTGACTCGGGTCCTAATCTTTAAAATGGAGAAGAAAGTGGAAAACCACTCTAGTTTCTTTGCAAAGCAAAGCCCAAATGGGATCATGAAGACTCAGTTGTAACTGAAACAACTGAACATCAACAAAAGACTTGAGCACAGGTTCTCCCATCTCTAAAGTTGGTTTCCTATTTACTATACCAGACTACAGGCTCAATTTCACAGAATATACAAGTAAAAGAGTTGCTAATAGTTTCTTCAATTTTTAACACAATTCTGTTGACATTTTCTAAAATAGAATAAAACTAAAACCTTCCTTTAAAGAAAAGGATGGGAAGTGGATGATCTAGTATCAGAAATCTTACTCACTTTTGATTTAAACATAATTAGGTTATATTGTATCTTTATTCTTAAGAAATATTTACTTTCAAAATATCTTAAATGTATGAATCTTGTTGCAAAATATACATCTATAGATTCTAAATTTCCTTGTTAAATTTTGATTGGAATTTGTTTTCTGCCATTGTCATAGGGAGGCAAGAGAGCAAACAAGGGGATGTTGTCACATCATTCTCGAATTCTATAGTAACATCTGCCCTAAGCTAAAACCTCCAACATGGAAGTATTGCTAATGGATGAAGGAAAGGGAGTAGTAGAAAGGTCCATTAACTGCCATTCAATTTACTGAAATTACCCTCTTAGAATACTTATTTAGACATTATAAGCTTCACTTTCAGAAGTGGCTAAGTCTGAGTACACAGAGCTGACATAAGGTATAAAGGGCTATCACCCTCAAAGCTATCTTTTCATTAAGAGAGAAAGGCATCTGCTTTCAGCATATAAATAAACCAAATGCAAATGTAGGCTTATACCTGTGATACTTTTCTGTCATGAATAGATTTGTGCTTACATCTTGAAGATTAAGAAGGTCTAGTTTTGCAAAGTTAAAATACTAATGTCAAATTGTCTAGCATTTCTATTTCAGAAAGCATCTGGCTCATTCAGATTCCATTCAGTAGTCTAGCTGAAGGAGCTAAGTTTCTTCCATAATATGAAACAAGTAGCTACATATTATTTTTCACAAGTACACTTTTTTGTTGGTTGGTTTTGTCCTGGTTTCAAAAAATGAAATGGTAAAGCTTTCTGAATGTGGGAGATGGAAATTTAGGGCACAATTTTTCTCTAGTACACCTGATTTTCTAGCTGGATGATATGCATTTTTCAACAATTGCTGATATCATGAATATAATGGTTTTTATCCAAACATATCTGGTGCTAAAATAAGCCATTTTATTCAAGATGGAGGTCAAGAAGTACTTGTGTAATAACTCCCCATTAGGTACTTTTTTCCTACGCTGTTCTTTCCAACAGCTGGTCTTGGCAGAGAAAAGATCTGCATTTTACTATTATTAATAATCACAACTGAGACATAGATTTTCAAAATATACAAAGTATTTTACATGCATTATATAATTTGTTCCCCATAGTTGTTCTGCAAAGAAATTCATGTATTATTATGACAATTTTATATGTTTGAAAAATATAGAAATGCAATTTGAAGAAATGTAAACAATGCTAAGAGAATCTGTGAGAAATGCAACTATTCAGAAAAAAAAGTTTCTGAGAATAGCTCTTCATATGGAGAAATATTGATGGATGATAGAGGTGGAAACAATGCATTGCATCCCAGCTTCTACTTTAAATATATCTCTTTTTAGTGATCTGAATATTATTGGGAAACTCTGACTCAAAGAACTATTTGAGGAATATAAAAAGCATGTCCACTATTTGATTTATATTTTCCAGAAACTGGATTTGAGATTTTTCAATTGAATTAGGGATGGGCAATTTCTTGCAAGTATTCTTTGTTTTGAAATTCTTGAAGCCAAAATAGAAACGAGATCAGAAAATAAGGAGTCAACAATTGCAGAAGAAAGAGATCAGAGAAACAAATGAGAGACACCAAGAATTCAGACAACAAAGGACAGAAGGACAGATGATGGAAACCTTAGGAGCCATGAAGCCAACAAAGCTCAGAAGTTGACAGAAAAAGAAACTGACTAGGGGCTTGGCTGCTGTAGCAGAGAGCTAAGTTGATTGAAGGAAAGCTCTACTGTTTGAAAGAGGGGTATAGAGGAAAAGTAATTTATATAGTGCCTACTATGTCACAGCCACTGCAGCTGATTGGAAAAAAAGAGACTATTTTGGTAGGGATGAAAAAACTTCAGAGAAAAGTCTGCCTTTCTCTCTAGGGCCATCTACAGCTTTAAAGAGGGGACCCTCCCTTAAATATCTGTCTATATTGCTCTTTCTGGCTTTAAAAGGGGCAACAAACTCTAAACCTAAAAAGATCAAGACTGTATTACCTTTGCAGATTCTTAGATAAAATGGAGCTGCTTTTAACTAAAAGTGTGTAATGCCACCTCAGCATATAGCCAAGAAAGTAGACCTAGAAGGTTTTAAGGTTTTCAGGGTTAGTTGACTTTTCCTAAAATAACTTAAAAAGGTTCTTAGTCATCCAAAGGTAACAGAAAAGTGACTCCAAATCAGAGCAATATCACCCAGCAGATTCATGGTACAACTATTACCTAAAGAGAATGACAGAAACTCAGGACTTATTTAGAGTTAGGAGTTGCCCTGGAGATGTATGTTTTCCTACTCATGTGGCTCACAATTAGATTTCTGTTGGTGGTTTGTGTCTGCCACCTACCTTTCCCAAGGTACTCTATGCACTGGTAGAAGAGAATAACTAAGTATTTATGGCTTTGCTGTTATCTTTTGATTAATCTTGCTTTTGTGTTCTAACTTAGTAAATATCATTTGCTTCTAAATAATGAGAGATAGAGACTTGGGTTGGGCCTATTATTGGCTATTCAACAAGAGCCAGGATGATTTGGGTTTAAAGGCCAAGTAGTTCCATTTAAAACACAATGGGATTCTTTAAAGTATGTTTTTCAGAACTATATTTCAAGAAAACAAAAATGAAAACTAGGCAGGACAAAAACAAATTGTCCTAGATATTGGGGGGTGCGGGGGCAGGAATGAAAAAGAAGCAGAAGAAGAATGTCCCAATAAGGTCATTACCAAGAAAATTTCATGATCTTGCAAGATTAATGCTTTCTCTCTTTCTGTCTCTCTGTCTTTCTCTCTATGAGTTATCACACCTCAAATAACATCATTAACAAACTCAACCACATCATTGAATGCTTACAAGAGTGAACATCTCACTAGAAGACCCTGAATCCCCAAACACTACTCCTACTTCAGATCGTGTCTTCTTTCATATTCATCCCCTTTCACCTACAAACTTGGCTAGGAGAAGTCAGTTGACTCTATCACTTCTAGGCTCTTCCTTGGCTACTATCACTATGCAATCTCTTCCCCTTTGAGGTTTACTAAATCTATCTACATCACTCATTCAAGGTACTGTTATAACAATGTGCCAATATCCACATCACTCTGGCTCTTCCTCAAAAACATTCTTCAAAGTATTTTTGACCATTGCTATACCTACCACCTTCCATATACTGGCCTCCCAGAAAATCAACCTTCTCAACTCTAATTACTTACATGTACACTAAAAGATCATACATTAGATCTCAGTTCATTCTTCTCAAATTTTGAAATTCCTTTTTTTTTTCATAATTTTCCTTTCCTCCTTTACCTTCTTTATTTATTCATTCATTTATTTATTTATTTATTTGTTGCCTTTTGGAGGGCAGTTGGGATAAAGTAACTTGCCCAAGGTTACACGGTGAGTTTTTTGTGTGTGTGTGGGTGTTAAGTGTGTGAGGCTAGAACCGAACTCAGGTCCTCCTGACTCCAGAGCTGGCACTTTACTCACTGCACCATCTAGCTGCCCCACCTTGTTTATTTGTAAAACTATCCACCATAACCATTATGGAGTCCAGTGCTTCAATTTCTCTGTTCTCTCAAATTTTCACCTGTGATCTGATCTCACTTTCATCCCTTCACAATCTCAACACTAATTAAATCAACTATACTGTTCTCCACTCTTTGAATCCCTTAAATTCTTGTCTCAATTCTAGTTTATGACTATAATCTATACTCACCACTCTTACCCAACCTCCCCCAAAAACCCTGTTCCTCTGATCTCACTAGTGAGTAGAAATGATTTTATACTTTCCTAAATGATGCCCTGCAATACTCTTCTCAAAAACTACTTTTTTCATTTCACCTCAAGATTTCTTTTCTTTCTCCACAGCTTCATTTTCACCAGAGCAGCATGTCTTGCACTTTATTAAGAAAATGATAGTATATGGCATGAGTTCTGTTATGTCCTTTACTTCCATTCCCAAGACCTGATATATCTTCATCTATCTTCTCTTTTGCTATAATCTCTAAGGATGAATTAGTTCTCTTTATCAAGGCAAATACCTTGAATCTACTTCAAAAACCTTGACCTCATAATAATTCCTTCCCCTTCTCTTATGTTCAGTCATTCTCATTCTAATGACTCCTCCTGTATTGCCTAGAAAAATGACTTGGTCTATCCCATTATTTTAAAAAGAAAACCCTTGACTCTTCTATTAAACTATATTTGTATCTATATCTATGAAACTATGCTACTATATATATATATATAATATCACTCATGTCATTCAGTATGAAAATCATGCAATGAATTTCCTACTCTTATTAATTCCATTTTGCCATATATTCACTTCCCAATCAGGCTTTCAATTCTACTAAAACTGGTCTTCACACAGTTGCAACAATATTTTAAATCCAAAACACTATCCTCAGTCTTAATTTAAGTCCTTATCAGATAAAGTCAAATCAAGACATCTTAATTTGAATTCTTCTACAATTGATACTTTTGGTCATGTTTACTCACATATTTTCTCATTCCCTTGGTTTTTGGGACGCTGTTTCAACTTTGTTCTTCTCTTACCCATATAATTCCCTCTTATGTTTTGATAGTGGTTGATTTTCCATCTCCTCCCCAAGATATGGTTTCTCTTCATGCTTCCGCCCTAAAATTTCTTCCCTTTCTACTATACACTCACTCATATACTAGTCTTCTCAATTGCCAATAGTTCAATTAACATCTCTATACAGGTGACTGGTCAAGTCAGTATATCTAGCCCTAATTTCTTAAATGTAGTTTCACTGACAAGTGCCTGATAGACATCTTTATTAGTATAACAGTGATAATGTCATAAGAAAATGTTCTCTGTTAATCAAAAGACAATATCAAATCTGGGGTATAAGGTACAGTCTATGTATGACATAGTATCTAGTGATACAAAGTAGTGTTTTTATTCCCTTTTTATTCAAGTTTGGGGTTGTTTTTTTTTTTACATTTCATTGCTATAAATGCTACTTTAATTTGCTATCACTTTAAGAATCACATAGAAGTGGATGATTTACAAATTGATTATATATAGCCACAATCTCTTTGTTAAGCTCTAATTCTCCATTTCCAAGTATATCTAGATGTTTCCATTAGAATGTTCTGCTCGCATCTCAAGCTCAACCTGTCCAAACTGAACTCAACATTGCCCTCATCTAATCTGCCCTTTGTTCCAACTTTCTAACTTCTGTTGATGGAATAAAGCACTCTTTCTTTAAACCATCTTTGACTCCTTTCTTCATTATTTCCTTTATGATAGCAGTCAGAATTCATATGACACTTTAATTTTACAAGCCTTTTGCATATCTAATTGATACTTTAATGTATTACTTCAAATGACTAATAAAAATAGTTATTTCATTTGAGCCTTGCAACTCTAATTTCAAAAATCTTCAATATAGGATTTTTTTTTTTGCTTTTTGGAGGGCAATTGGGGTTGTGACTTGCCCAAAGTCACATGGCTAGTATTGTGTCAAGTGTCTGGGGCTGGATTTGAACTCAGGTCCTCTTGACTCCAGGGCCAGTGCTTTATTCACTATGCCACCTAGCTGCCCCTTCAATATAGGATTAAAAGCATACTTTCTAACCTGGAATTTTAAACTCTTAACAATCTGACCCCAGACTCATTTTCTAGTTTTATAGGATTTTATAACTCTTGATTTAATTCATTTTCAGAAAAACTAGAATTTCCTTATCTGTTCATCAATCCATTTTTTTTTTTTTTTTGCTTTTTGGAGGGGGTAAGGCAGGACAATTGGGGTTAAGTGATTTGCTCAAGGTCACAAGGCTGGTAACTGTTAAGTGTCTGAGGCTGGATTTGAACTTAGGTCCTTCTGATTCCAGGGCCAGTGTTCTCTTCACTGCACCATCTAGCCACCCAAAATAGTCGATTTCTTAATATTTTTTCAGACTATCCTTCATAGATACCTGACACAGCTCTAGAGTATAAGAAGCTAGAATATATTTCTTCCACGTTTTTACCTGTTGAGATCTTTCACTATCATCCTCATTCAGCTGAGATATAACCACCTCCATGAAGCCTTCTCTCACTTTCCAAAATTAAAGTTCTCTCTCCTGTTTCAATATTTATTTTCCGATCCAATCTACCAAACATTTTGCTAGGCAACTTCTACATCCAAGATAATGTGCTGTATATTGGGAATACAATGACAAAATGATAAAGTGCCCCTGCCCTTATGGAACGTAGATAGTATGTGGTTGAGAGAAAAAAATAAATAAGACAAGAAAGTAAAGAGCATTAATCATTAGGGAGATCAGGAAAAGCACCATGTAGAAGGTGGCACATGGACTGGCCTTTCTTGGAAGCCTCTTATTCTGAGCAGGAGGTAGGCACAGGAGATAGCCTGTGCAAAGGAACTGGAACACTGAGTTTAGACACCAAGATACAAGATAGTTTGTTTACAACGTAGAGTTGTGTGATGGTGAATGGTACAAAATGAACCTGGAAAAATAGACTCACAAAAATGGTTTAAAAAGTAGGCCAGATTTTGAAATGCTTTTAATTCTGAGGTGATGAACTTTTATTATTTCCTTGACAAAACTGACTGGTTATGAGAGGTGGAAAGAGGTAAGGGAAAATGAATACAAGATGGCCCATGGGTTATAAGTCTAAATGTTTAGAGGTAGTATGGTAAACTTACAAAGTTACCCTTAAAAATAAAAAAGAAGATTTAGAGGTGATGAGTTGGGATGGTAGAAGAGGAATTAATGAATTTTGTTTTAGATATGCTGAATTTAAATTGCCTATGGAATATACAACACTTTAGATCTCTTCCATATCCTTATTATATTCTACCTTTTATCACATCAAAATGTCTGGAGGCTTTATTCCTTCCCCAAATTCAAGTAGATATGTTTTTCATTCATTGCAGTATCAAAGTTCACTTTCCTCTACTCCTTATGGAATAAAGCTCGGCGCCAGCTAATGCCTATCTAATCTATGAGACTTCTCTCCATTTATTCTCCCCGTTTCACCACAGAACATTCACCCTATGTGTAGTGAGATGTCATTGTCCTCACATTCTCCTAAGATGAAATTCTGCACTGGTTCATAAGAGGAGTCAGTTATGACGACTTGTTCTTGCCACATAACCATCCCATCTCATAATTAAAACACACATTTTTATCGCATCCTTTACTTTCATTCTTATTTATCCGTAGTGTAATAGCTTTACAACCTACTCACATTCAGCACATGCTTCTCCATTGCCCTATGGGTGAAAATCATTTTAAGTTTTTCCATGATTAATGCTCCATGACTTGAAGACATATGACACTGATAAAAGATAAGCATTAGGACAATGAAGTCTTTGTTTTTGTAACATGTTTGGGTTCTGTTACATTACGCTTTATATGTAAAAACATTTCATGATGAAAACTATATCTTTTACATTTTTGCATATTCAGCAATTAGCACAGTGCCTTGCATTTTGTAAGAAACTGATAAACAGGGGCGGCTAGATGACACAGTAAATAGAGCCCTGGAACAGGCCCTGGAGTCAGGAGAACCTGAGTTCAAATCTAGCCTCAGATGCTTAACACTTACTAGCCATGTAACCTCGGACAAGTCACTTAAACCCAATTGCCTTTCCCTCCAAAAAGAAAAAAAAATCAATAAATGATTACTGAATTAGTGAATTCATTTCTAGGGTAGTTTATACAGTTGACTCTGCAGCATATTCATGCTGCCTTGCAAATAGTTGATACATTAAATGTTTGTCATATTGAAATGGAGGAAGAAGGAAATATTTATAATAGAAATGGTAGAACACCAAACACAATCTTCAAGTATGACCCAATTTTGCTTAAGGGTAGTCATGCTCCCATTTGTAGTAACATTGCAAACTGTGTTTTAAAAGAATAACAGACATTTTTCACCCCTTGGCTGAGGCTCAGAAAAGTGAAATACATATTTTCCCTTTCCCTGATCATTCTTATTTTAATAATGGAGTTGACTCTATCCAGGAGATAGTGTTTTAATAAACTGACATTCAAATGGACCATTTAAAATAACACACTTTACATGATAGAGCTATGGAAATTAGAATGGGTTTTTTTATTCTTTGCTTTCAGAAATTGTAGAAGCAAATCTAATAATAAGTGGGAAGAAAGATTAACTGTGATTTGTAAAGAAGTGGCACTAATAACCAGTCAATAGCTCCTAAACACATGAAGAAGCACTTTTCCTTGAAAGTCTAAGACAACAAAAAAGAAAATTTCATTCAGTTCTCTTCTTCTACCTCTCTCTTCCCCCCTCCCTGACCCTTACATTGTGAATGGAGAATGGTTGGGTATTTTCCTCCTATTTTATGAACACAAAGTAAGAGGGGGTGTTTCTTTTGAAAGTACTATGCCTTCTAAAGAACACAAATTCCAGATAGGAACATGTTTGGTGAACTCCTGTTAGCATAAAACATCCCAATGCAGATGAAATATCATGCTACTCCAAATAAAGATGTTCCCATTATTATTTGTGCTTACAAATGCTGGTGCTTACAAATCTGAATTTTGCCTAGGCCTCCAAAATGACTTCTGCATACATAAGCTTAACTACCTGAAATTCTATTCACATATACCAGTAAAGATTAACTGGCAGGTTCCATCTCTAACGTGCAACAAGAGAGAACATCTCTCTCCATAATATCAATAGGTTAATGCATTGTCTGACAGGGCCACAGCAGAAGAAAGGTTAAAAGACTAAATGCAGAATTTCAGCACAGAAATGGGAAAGAAGTATTCTTTCTGAGCCTAACCAGGATGTTTAATGGTTTACTAGTTCTAGCAGCTCAAGCAAGTACATCAAGATAATTCAAGAACCAATTTGGTGTTGTTCAGAGAGAACTAGTATATTAAAAGAAATGAGCCTAGGTGATCAAAATGTGCCTCTGTCTGTCTGTCTGTCTGTCTCTGTCTCTCTCTTCCATATACACACACGTATCTATATGTATACACATACATATATGTGTGTGATTGTGTGTACATACATATATATGTGTGCATGTATATGGTGCACTGTGCATTAGTTTTATATATATACATTATAGATGTGTGTACACATATGCATATATGCAGTGCATTAATTTGGCATTGATATGTGTGTATGTATGCACATGCGTGTATATACACATAAACACAATATTCATATTATATGCTTATTTCTAGGGAAAGTTTTTAAACATGAATTAGTACTTTAGTAAAACAAAATTATATACAGCACATTGTGACTGTAAGCTTAGCATGATTAACTAAGTGATGTGGTATATAACTATTTGAGTGCTTTAAAAACTGATGAATTTGTCTCTGATAAAGGAACAATGAACTCCAATGTTCTTATCATGGATTAAACTTTAAAGACTTTTGGACAATTACCATGGAAGAGCAGTATTTTTCCCCTCAACCTGTGCAGAAAAAAGCATGATTCTTAGGTTAGTCTAATCACAAGTTGGTTTCCCCAGGTGTAAAAAAATATTCTTTTAGAAAGAAGTCACATCAACTCAAGAAGTACTTGTTAAGTGATTACTACATGAAAGGCATTGTGCTAAGGATTAAAATTACAAATACAGCAGAAAGAAATACAGTCCCTGCCCTCAAGGTACTTACACTATACCAAGAGAAATGAAAATTCAAACACTTCTAAGGTTTCTCCTTATACTCTGAATATTATCAAGGATAATAACTCATGGCAATTATTCATTGGAATCATATGGTAAGAAAGAGAGACAAAGTCAATGTTTCCAGAGCTATGAATTGGACTGAACATCTGGAGTACAGTTTGCAATTACAGTTGGAATTATGGAAAGAACATCAAACTATTCAAACTCTTTGACCAAGTATCATCATTACTGACAATATCAATGACAGAATCAAACATTCTACATATGCCTAAATGCTCAGAATAACATTTTTGTAGGAAATAAAAAGTGGAAACAAAGTGAGTGCCCATCAATTAGAGAATGGGAAGATTAATTTTGGTATGAAAATGCTGTAGAAATTTTTGAACCTTAAGAAATAATGAGTGAGACAAGATGATGGAGCAAAAGTATAGACTTGCTTGAGATCTCTCCCCAAACCCTCCAAATACATGTAATAAAAAGAATCTGGAGAATTTCTAGAGCAGCAGAACTCACAAAATGACACAGTGAAATCAATTTCCAGCCCAAGACAACTTGGAAGGTCAATAGAAAAGGTCTGTTGCACTAGTCTGAGAAAGGAGAACAGTCCAGCACAAAACAGACAGGCCCCAGCAAACCCAGAGCAGGTCTCAGGGGGCTGAATCACTGGAAGCTATAGTGGTTTCCATACTTCTCAACCCAAAAACACCAAAGACAACTTAGAAGGTCAGTAGGAAATGTCTGGCTGACATGGGTGAGAGAAGAGTGTAGTCTCACTCCAGCCCTGGAGTGGCCGTGGCAATGACTCGTTCTGAAGCTCTTAAATTGCTTGCCTTCTCAATGAAGGTGGTGGGGAAAAAGGAAAGGAAAGAATTTGCAACTCAAAATTAATGTTAAAAATTGTTTTTACATGAAATTGGGAAATAAGATATACAGGCAATGTGGTATAGAAATCCATCTTACCCTATAGGAAAGGAGAAGGGAAGGGGATAAGAGAAAATGAGGTGGTGTGACAGAAGGGAGGGCAAATTGGGGGAAAGGATAATCAGAATGCACACTGTCTTGGAATGAGGGAGCGGAGAGATGGGGAGAAACTTTGGAATTCAAAATATTTGGGAGTTGAATGTTAAAAACTAAAAATAAATTAATGAATACATCAAAAATAAGTGATGAAACAGTGAAAGTGTACATTTTTCATTAGAAAATTTGTGTGAATTGATACAGAGTGAAGAAAAGTCAGAAGTATAAATATCGTGCTCAAAGGCTACAATAATGTAAATAAAGACAACATAGAATTTCATCAGAATTCTGTTGAATTTTGGTTCAAGCAGAAAGATGACAAAATGCATGTCCTTACTCTTAGTAGAAATGTGGTGAATGGTGCCTGTAACCATAGTACATTCACCATCAGGTACAATTGCTAAGATAGACTTACCTGACTTTTTTACATTGTTGTGCCATGGTTTTATGGGGGCAATATCGAACAGTATTTATACTGTAAAAAGCATTAAAAAGCAACAGTATAACATTAAAAAAAATAAACATAAAGTACAAGGAACTTTGAAATGAGGCTTATGTCTTTAGATTAGTTTCCTCCAAAATACTTAACAGGAAATGTGGGACAAAGGTAGACACCTGTTAATACTTGTTAATTGTTTAATAAATTGTTGGTGAAGAAGCATCTTTTCTTTTTTTAAAATTAAATTCTATGTTTATTTTTCGTTTACATCATTTCTATCCACAATATTTTGAGTTACATATTTTCTTCCCATCTTTCCCCTACCCACCACCTCAAAACAGTAATCCCATTGTATACCCCTTCCCCCAATCTGATCTCTCCCATATCGTCCCCATTACCCCTCTGACTTTTCATTGGGCAAGATAGATCTCTATACCCCAGTGCCTTTATATCTGATTTCCCAGTTGCATGTAAAAATAATAATAATATTTTTTAAACATCTGATTTTAAAACTTTGAATTCTAGATTCTTTCCCTTCCACCCTTGTTACCCACCCTTACTGGGAAGATAAGCAATTCAATATAGGTTGTATATGTGTAGCTACACAAAACATTTCTGTAGTGGATATATTGTGAAAGACTGAATATATTTTCTTCCATCCTATCCCAACCCCAACTTGTTCTATTGTCTACTTCGACCCTATCCCTTTTCAAAAGTGTGTGCTTCCAGTTCCCCTCCCCCTCCAACCTGCCCTCCCTTCCATCATCCCCCTCTCATCCCCTTCCCTTGTACTCTTCTGTAGGGCAAGATACCCCATTTATTGTGTATGTCATTCCCTTCCTAAGCCAAATTCAATGAGAGTAAGGTTGACTCATTCCCTTTTGCCTTCCTTTTCTTCCCCTCCATTGTAACAGTTTTTCCTTGCCTCTTTTATATGAGATAATTTAACCCAATCTATCTCTCCCCATGTCCTCCTCCCCATCTCCTCTCATTATATTCCTCTCTCACCTCTCAATTTCACATTTTAAGTATCATTCCTTCCTATTCAATTGGCCCTGTGCCCTCTGTCTATGTATACCTGTACTCATAGGTACACATACTCGCATATGTATTCAGATTCCCATATACCCTCCTATATAGACATATATATGTATGGGTATATATATTCCCTTCAACTATTCTCATACTGAGAAAAATTTCATCAGTTGCAATTATCATTTTTCCATGTAGGAATGTAAATAGTTCAACTTTGATAAGTTCCTTATGATTTCTTTTCCCTGTTTACCTTCCCATGCTTCTCTTTTTTCTTGTATCTGAATGTCAAATTTTCTATTCAACTCTGGTTTTTTCATCAAGAATGCTTGAAAGTCCTCTATTTCAATGAATGACCATATTTTCCCCTGAAACATGATCCTCAGTTCTGCTGGGTAGGTGATTCTTGGTTTTAGTCCCAGTTCCTTTGACCTCCAGGAATATCATATGCCAAGCTCTTCAATCCCTCAGTATAGAAGCTGCCAGATAGGGGCAGCCAGGTAGCACAGCTAGTAAGAACACTGGCTCCAGTGTCGGAATGACCTGGATCAAATCCAGGCTCAGATACTCAGCACCACACCCAGAAATAACTGGCCGTGTAACCTTGAGCAAGTTACTTAACCCCGATTGCTTTAAAAAAAAAAAAAGAAGCTCCCAAATCCTGTGTTATGCTGACTTTGTTTCCACAATATTCAAATTGTTTCTTTTTGGCCGCTTGTAATGTTTTCTCCTTGATCTGGGAACTCCAGAACCTGGATGTAATACTCCTAGGATGTGATCAGTGGATTTTTTCAACCTCTATTCTGCCCTCTGGTTCTAAAACATCAGCACAATTTTCCTTGAGAATTTCTTGACGGATGATTTCTAGGTTCTTTTTTTGATCATGGTTTTCAGGAATGCCAATAATTTTTAAATTATCTCTCCTGGATCTGTTTTCCAGATCAGTGGTTTTCTCAATGAGATATTTCACATTGTCTTCTATTTTTTAATTTGTTTGGATTTGTTTAATAGTATCTTGATTTCTCATAAAGTATCTTCCCTTTGCTCCAATCTAATTCTGAAGGAATGATTCTCTTCAGTATGCTTTTGAGATTTTTTTTCCTTCTGGTTAATTTGGCTTTTTAAGGAATTCTTCTCATTAGCTTTTTGGGCCTCTTTTGATGTTTGAATAAGTCTATTTTTTAAGGTGTGATTTTCTTCAGTCAGGTTATTGACTCTCTTTTCCTGATTTTCTTGCATCATTCTCATTTCTCTTCCCAATTTTTCTTCCACTTCTTTTATTTGGTTTTCAAAATCCTTCTTAAGCTCCTTTATGGCCTGTAACCAATTCATATTTTTCTTGGAAACTTTGGGTGCAGGAGTTATGACTTCATTGTCTTCCTCCTGTGCTATGCTTTGATCCTTTTTGTCCCCCAAAAAAGGAATCCAAAGTCAGATTGCTGTGCTTGCTTTGCTTCCTTTGCTTGATCATGTTGACACTCAATTATTTGACTTTTGAGCTTTTTGCCACAGTAGAACTCTGCTTCCAGAAAGGAGAGCTTTGTCCCAAATCACTGGGGTTTTCGCAGTTGCCAGAGCTATTACTTGGGTGCCCTCTCAGAAATCTCCACTGGCTCTGGGCACACTGGTCATGCACCCCAGGACCTCCACCCCCAGATGGTCATCCAGATCCAAGCAGGTTAAAGCAAGAGCAATTACTCCTCATGGTTGCTTGGTCCCCCTACAATTTGCAGACCAGGAGATCTGAAGTTTCCATGTGGTGGCAGTTACTGTGCCTCAGCTGCTTCTCCCTCCAGGGACACAGGCCAGACCACACTCCTGGACTCCCTGTTCCTACAAAGTCCACAGTGAACTCTCACTTTCTCTTTGGCATTTATGGGTTGATAAATCTAGAAACTGCCATAGCTGCTAGTGATGCACTCTCATGAAATCCCTCTAGCCACAGCTGGTCGGGCCACCCTGAGTCTAAAACCACAGACCCAGGTGTGTCTCAGCTCTGCTCCAAGGTCACTGTGATGGACCCTTCCTGCTGGCCTGCTAGGCTATCTTCAGCAGGAGGTTTGTTTCTCTCCATCACTTTGTGGGTTCTATAGCCCTGATGTTTGTTTATAGTCATTTTTATAGGTATTTGAGGTAGTTATGGAGAGGGCATACAGAGTTTTCCTGCTTCTATGCTGCCATCTTCAGGAGCATTTTTTCAACTACATAGAGCAGAAAAATAAGCCAAAGATTGATAAAAAATTTAGTTTCTATCAAGATTTCAGGGATTCATGAAATAAATTCAGAGACTTTAAATATCAAAATAAAAATTTATATATAACCCAGTAAGAAATTCTATAGTTTATCATGAAAGACAATATCTTTAAATGTCAATATTCAACATAATAATAAAATTTTGAGCATTAAAAATATAGCGTCAATTATTTAAAATCTCAGACAATTTGTAAAACAACCAAATACTTCCAGGAAATTATTTCTTTTAGCAAAATATTATATTTAATATACTTTCTAAACCTCAAGGTACTATGTGTGTAAAAGAACTGTAAATTTAGGGCTTGCAATAAGGGATCTTAGAGTTCATCAAGTTCAGCCCCCTACTCTTACAGATGAGAAAACTGAGGCAAAGAGAGATTAAGTGAGATTCAACAGCTACCAAATTCATACTGCTGATAAGAATCTGAGGAAAGATTTTAACTCAAGTCTACTGGTTCCAAGTCCAATGCTCCTTACAAGGCAATATTTCAGCCAGAATAGAGCTGAACCCAGATTTAGGAAAACCTAAGTTCAAGTAAAGCCTCTGATACATCCTGGCTATGTGATCCTGAGTCAGTCAGTAAACTGCTCAGTCCCAAGAAAATCTCTCAGTGTGATGATCTCCCTTAGCAGAAGTCATTTCCAGAGGTTTTCCAATAAATTCACATGTATGGTTTAAAAATATTATTGGTGGTGATGGTATTGTTATAATGATAATCATTCACCATCATTACCAGTATCATCATTATCATCCTCTTCCTCTTTCTAATAAGCCTCTGCAGTGCTTTTAAAGATTCAGAGTTTAGAGCTTCAAAAGATTATGGAGGACGGCAGGGCCAAGATGGAGAAGTAGGCACAGACTTGCCTGAGCTCTCCCTAAACCCCTAAAAATTGCTTTTATAAATGACTCTAAAATTGCAGAACACAAGAACCCACAAAGTTAGAGCAAAACACATTTCTGATCCAAGACAAATTGTAAGGTTGGCAGGAAAGAATTTATAATATATATTATACATATATATATATTACATATATATATAATATGTATATTATATATATATATTTGAATATATAAACTTTATCATCAGTTTAAGAGGCTAGAAGATAACATTTGGGGCAGGGAGGAAGAAGAGCACATAACTTGTTTAAAAGTATAACCTAGAGGGGGGCAGAGCCAAGATGACAGAGTAGAAACACAAACGTGGAGTGGGTTCTGGCTCCAAACAACTCCAACACCAGTAAAAAAAAAAAATGACTCTAAATAAATTTTAAAGCTACAGAACCCACAAAGTGAATGTGTGTGTGCCCGCGCATGTGTGTGCATATACATTACACACACACACACACACACACACACACACACAGAGCATCTTTCCCCCCATTATTCCTACCATTTCCTCTTGGAAAGAGCCATCTTAGATCACTTTTTGAGGTTTAAATGATTTTTTTTTAATTACTGGATTACTAGAATACCACTTAGGAAAGCTATACAAAATTTTTTATGGATCAGTACAGCTGTTGGCATGCCCTCTTTGCTTTCTAGCAGATCCTGGCATGGAGAGCTCAAATAACTGCTAGTGACCCCTGATGACTAAGATGTGGGAATATAAAAGATTAGGAAAAAGTTATAACAGTAACAGGGAACACCAATTTCTTAGAAAGTCAACATAAGCAAATTTCAAGATTTGCAGTTGCTATTTTTTGCATAGAGAGAGTAAAATGTTTAATTGCTTTAATAACAACAATAATAATTACTATTTATATAGCATCTACTGTGTGCTAGGCACTCTGCTAATCACTTTACAAATATTATCTTATTTGATCATTACAACAATCCTTGGAGGTAAGTGCTGTTATTACCTCTCAGAAAACTGAGGTGGCTAAAGGTTAAATGGTCTGCCTAGGATCATGTAATTAGTAAACCTATGAAGCAAGATTTGAACCGTAATCTACAGGCTGTTAGGGGAAAATAGGTAGGAGGTAGCTAGTATTACTCCCTCCAACCAAATAAAGGGGGGGAGGAGTATACCCTTATATACTTTTACATCAACTTTATTTCTAAAAATGTGATTGTGAAAATCAATAACATAACAAATGCTCAACCACAATGTACTTCTGTAAGACAATGTTGTGAATTACTATTAGTTGTGGATTTAATTTGAATAATCTATCATTGTGAATGTTGTTAACCTCAGCAAAGGAAATTGTATTGCAATTCATGGACAAAATCAAGGATGGTCAACCTCAAATGGTCATCTCAGTAATGAGAAAACAGGGCATTTCTCAATGCTGTCCCAATAATAAGCATGTCATCAGCTTATCTGGATTCTCTAAGATGTTTATTACCTGTCATCAGATGAATTCACAAGACACAGAGCAATTATCAAATATATCCTCTTTAAAATACCTATCTAATCTAAAGCTTCTAGCACAGACTCCATAAATTATTAGGCCAAAGGTTAGCAGTTTCTGGTTTACAAGCCTCAAGGAGCTTTCAAGAATTTTATATTTCCTACAGCCTTGGCCCATGGAGGATCATTTAGAGTTGCTCAAAATAGATAGCAAATACAAAGAGGTCTGAAGTTCACAAAGCAAAATCTTTGAAACACTATTTGCCCTTCTTAGGAAGTACAAGACAACCTAATAAATTTATCAGCAAATAAATTTAAAAAAAAACATGGAATAGAGAAAGTGGGAAAGAGCTACTTAGATGAATAATTTTTAATTACCATTTAAATTATAAGTTGTATAATTTTTTTTTCTAAATTAGGAAATCACCCTAATGAGTCATACAGAGCAAGAAACTCACTAAAAGTGACTGTTTGGTGACTTTCAATCTCAATTTCATAAGACTAAGTTTATTCCGTTTAATAGGTACAAATTATGCACACATTGATGCACAGATTTCCTTGCCTCTTAGAAAAAAAAGATATTGAATGTCTGTAATTTCTGATGCTCTATATGGAAGTGAGGCACAGCAGGTATGGCAGGTAGGTGTATTACAGCATTGGACCTGGACTCAGGAAGACCTGAATTCAAATTCAACCTGAGACACTTACTACCTGTGTGACCCTGGACAAGTCACTTAACTTCTTATTGTTATGGGTTGCCTCAACTGTAAAATGAGGATAATAATAACACCCATCTCTCAGGGTTGTTGTGAGGATAAATTATATAATATTTATAAAGCACTTTGCCAGTCTTAAAGTGATACATAAATGAAATGTTATTATTGTTGGTATCTGGCCCTGGAAAATGCTATAAGGGTTGCTAGGAGGTACAATTAGACACCTTTAGCAATGTTTGCTTAATTTTCAGTGACTTACATGCACACTGATTGCAAAAAAAAAAAGTACTAAATTCAGAGTCAGATTATCTAAGTTATTTCTTCCACTTACTTTGAAATATTGGGCAAGGCATTCCGAACCTCAGTTTCTTCATCTATAAGTTGCTCCTACCTGGCACTAAGTAATAACTAAATGAACTTTTGTTTATGGATTGTTTGCTCACTTGATAATGCTTCTGATATTGAGGGAGCAAAAGTTAGTAGATAAAGAATCTCAGAGAAAGAAATAAGTTAGAGAAATGCTAATTATTATAAGTAGAGAAAGTTTCTTCACCTGGATATTCCCTATATCAATTAAATGACAGGTCCAATTCCCTACCCTTCTACAACCTACATCATAGGGTTGTGAGGAGGACCACAGTAAATAAGAGAAATAAAATATTTTTGCCCACTGAAAAACATCACATACAAATCTGAATGATTTTTTTTTTTTGTTTGCTTGTTTGTTGTGGTCCTGACCTACAGTTTTTGGAAGTCACCTGAAAATTAGGGATCTCTTCTTCTAATTTTTTTTTATTTTAAAAAATGCATCTCTCCTTTCATCTATCCATACATCCCCCACTCCTTCCCTCACTTCATTCCTTCCTTCCTTCTTTCCTTCCTTCCTTCCTTTCATCCTTCCTTCCTTTCTTCTTTCCTTCCTTCCTTCCTTTCTTCCTTCCTTCTTTCCTTCCTTCCTTTTTTCCTTCTATCAGATATTAGGTAGTGTGCTGGTAAATGTTTGCAATTGGCCTTCTTTTATAGGAATGTAAATTTTTAAGAACTTCCCTGCCCCTAGGCTTAAGTGCACCTGGAACTGTGGTGGGAGGCTTGTTTTTCAGGAGATACTTTGTGATTGGGCAGTGGGTAAAGAGGGTTGTTATATTCTCTGAGCCAGGAGAAGGCTATATAATCCCTGATGTAAGGCATTGTTTGGGGGCTCACTTTGAGAAGTGTTGTGTGATTTGACTAGATGAGACTCTGGGCAGCTGTTGAGAGACCCCTGGCTTTGAAAAAGCCCAGATGTTGATGCTTCTCTCTCTGGTAACTGACTAGGTATGGATGTAATGGTTGGACAACTGGAGGCCTGTCTGCTGAAATGCTTCTCTGTCTTGTAACTTCTGCTTATAACTTGTCCGTATACTCTGAAGTTCGGGGTGCTGACTTTTCCCCAGAACTAGGTAAATGTTATGCTTGATTGATTAAAGCAAGATTGTTAATCCATTTTGAGTTGCTTTCCTTTGGAAAAGCAGATCTAAGAACCTGTGTTGGTAGCCACCCTGGGGACACGGGGGTGCTTGCTGCTACCCCTTCTGAAAATAGTGCATGCATATCACTTTTAAATTTAAATTGCAGTATTAACATTTACTTCATCACTTTCTTAAATCTAGACAACCAAGAACATGGTAAATCAAGCTCTGTGGTGTTGTATAAATGATCACGATGATAATTGAACAATTGGCTCTAAAAAATATGTTCCATATGGCTTTAACATAGTCCTGGATACACACCTGAAATAAAGACATTGATGCTACTGTAAGGAAGAAGGGGTTTCAAAGATATATTAAATTCCTGAGAGTTACATTAGCTGGCTAGGGTTTTCTGTCCTTCAGAAGTGGTTGACTGCTGGAAGAGTAGGTTTTAGGAGCTGATAGCATCCTCATCCTCTTATAGAGAGAAAAAATTCAAACTAAAACTGGAGAACCTCTCAGATCTCTTCTGATGGAGAAAGAGCTACTGAGGGGTATACGTATGTGTATTTGTGAGATTCCATATATGTATTTTTAGGTTTGGCTTCTTTTGGCAGTGCTGAATGGATTACAAAGGAAAACATCAGAGCTGAGAAAAAATAACATATGTATAGATATAGTTATATCTATATAGATCTATAGGGAGAGATGTAAATATAGATATACATATACATATATGTATATAGAAATATATGCATATGCATGTATAAGTATGTGTGTATATATACATGTATAAAATATTTGCCTTTGTGTATGTATGCATATGTATGTGTATTTCAAAAATCCCAGGTCAAGCAAGCTAAAAGAGGTAGCACCTCAGCTAATTATCCCAACTGAAATCCAGTGGGTGGCAAGAGTGTGGAAAGAGATGGGAAACAGCTGACATTGGTGGCATTAGTAGGAAATAATAGGGATCAGAAGAACTACAGGTGATAACCAGAAAGAGTAATACTATGACATCATCAGAAGATTTATAACTATGTTATCCTGGGGCATGAGGTTATTCTTCTTAGGTTATACAAACCATATATGTCCCCTATGTATATACTGTACTCTAAAGTGGAAACTAAGTATGTATATACTTCCCACCGATAAAAAGAATATTTATGGGACAATGTACCTCCCACTAGTTTATGAGTAAAATGTTATATCTCACTTCTTTTTATGGCACTATTTCATTGAATATCTATATTTTTAACTTTCATGTCATCTGTTTAACAACTAAAAACAAAAATATAAGTAAGCACATCTTAGTTATGGTTATGAAAGGATTTAGAGTCACAAAAAACTTAGTACTTAGGCTAGCTTTTCTAGGAGGTCTGCATGAAAATGGTGACTCCCTGGGTGATAAAAACATAGACAGATAGACAGACAGACAGACAGAGAGACAGATAGATAGATAGAAATGTGATGAAAAATGAATGAAAAACATTCTTAAGAAGCACAAGAAAGGAGTACAAGTAAAGAGATATAAGAAGTAAGTGGAGGAAAGCAAAGCCAAGATGGCAGAATAGAAGAAGCACTCAACTGAGCTCACCCAGCATTTCTCTCCAAAAAACTTTAAAATAATGCCTCAAAGTAAATTCCAGAATGCTAGAGCTAAAAAAATCAGAATGAGATGTTCTTCCAGCCCAAGACAATTTAGGAGATTGGAAAGAGAAATCTGTGATACAGAAGGTACAGAATGACTTGGAATCCATGGAGATAAAACACCAGTAGTGGAACTAGGTGGTGGCAACTGAAAAGCAACAGCTTCTGAAGTTCTCAAGCCAGAGATAATAAGGGGATATGGCAATTGGTAAGGAAGACATTAGAATGGACACCGCATGTAAGCACTGTAAGCAGTTTCAGGCACTGTTTGGCAAACCCATTGCCTATCCCTATGTCTTGGTTATAGTCTAAGGTTGTAGAGGAATACTTTCAGTCAAGACAGAGCAGGAACCCTGAGGAGCACTATCACTTTTGGTCATAAAGGTTCAAGGATCCTGAGGAACGGTATTGCTTCTGGTCCCAAGGGATCAGGACCCTCCCTAGGTAGGAAAAAGTGTGCATGTCAGGAGAGTAGATTATACCACTTTGGAAATACCAAAAATTTTCAAACCCACAGAAATAGCTCTAAAAATAGCAGTGCAAAAAAGTATGAAGATTGAGATAAAGCCCCTTCCCATTAAAACTAGAAACAGAATTCAATTTTAACATAAAGTTCAAAATCAAGAAATAACATGGGGAAATGAGCAAACAACAAAAAAGAAACTGACCATAAAAAAATTACCATGGTGACAAGGAAGAGGAAGACAAAACTCAGAAAAATACTATAAAGTTAAAACATCTTTAAGGAAAACATAAGAAAAAAAGAATTGGATACAAGCCAAATAAAAATTCTTAGAAGAGTTAAAAATTATTTTGAAAATCAAATAACAGTGGTAGAGGAAAAATGAGGTAACGAATTATGAACAAAGAAAATTCTTTAATGTCAATTAACAGCTTGGTTTAAAAGGCTCAAAAAATATTGAGGGGAAAAATGCCTTAAAAACCAGAATTGGTCAAATGGTAAAAAAAAAAAAAGCAAAGTTCACTGAAGAAAACATTCCTTAAAAATTAAAATTAGACATTTGGAAGCTAAAGATTCTATGAGAAATCAAGAAACAATAAAGCCAAAACATTTTTTAATTGAAATATCTCATTAGAAAAACAGTTAATCTGGGAAATAGATCCAGGAGAGATAATTTAAGAAGTTTTATACTACTACCTGAAAGCCATGTTCAATGAAAGAGTCTAGACATTACATTTCAAGAAGATATCAAGGGGCAACTAGGTGGTACAGTGAATAGAGCACAAGCCCTGGATTTTGGGAGGACCTGAGTTCAAATCCAGCCTCAGACACTTAACACTTACTAGCCTTGTGACCTTGGGCAAGTTGTTTAACCCCAATTACCCTACCTCCCCCTCCCCAAAAATAAAAAAAGAAAATATCAAGGAAAACTGCCCTTATATTCTAGAACCAGAGGGTAAAATTTAAAAAAATAATCATGATGAAAGTGATCCCAAAATGAAAACTCCCTGAAATATTATAGCTAAATTCAAGAGCTCCAAAGTCAATGAGAAAATAATTCAAGCAATCAGAAAGAAACCATTTAAAGTTTGGAACAACAGTTAGACCCACAAAAAATTTAGCAGATACCATGTTAAAGGAGTGGAGGGCAGAAGAACTGAAATCCCAACCAAGAATAATCTACAAAGTAAAACTGAGTGTAATACTCCAAGGAGGAAAATGAATATTTAATGAAAGAGGGGACTTTGGATTATATTGATTGAAAATACCAGAAGTGAATAGAAAATTTAACATTTAAAGGAAAGACTGAAGAGGAGCATAGAAAGGTAAACATGAAAGAGAAACAAAAAAAAAACTCAATAAGGTTGGAATGTTTACATTCTGATGTGAGACGATACGTGTAATTACTAAGAACTTTTAAATTTAGTTAATGTAATTTAAACTTTAATTTCATAGGTCAGTGAGAAAGATTCCACATAGAAAGAGGGTGTCTGACTGAACTGATTATGTTTAGATAATGTAAAAAAAATGGATAAGAAAGAAAAAGGGATACGCTGGGAAAATAGAGAAGAGAGAAAAAGAATGGGGGATATTATCTCATACAAAAACACAAGGAGGAGATTTGACAGTGGAAGGCAATATGATGTGAAGGTTATACAATACATGGACCTCATTCATATCTAAATTTGTTCAAAGAAGGAGAAATATATACATAATCAACTGGTAAAAGAAATCTATTTTAGCCAACAGGAAACAGAAGGGGATAAGAGGAAGATGGGGAATGAAAAGCAGGCTGTAAGACAGGAGTCAGAATGGGAACGAAAAGGATAGAGTTAGCAATCTTAACTGTGAATGTGAATGAGATGAACTCACCCATAAATTGGAAGTGGATAGGAGAATGGATTGGAAAGCAGAATTCAAAACTATGTTGTTTACAAGAAAAAAAACACTTGAAATTGACACACACACAGGGTTAAAATAAGGGGTTGGAGCAGAATCTACTATGCTTGATTTGAGGTTTTAAAAAAAAGCAAGTGTAGCAATCATGATCTCAGACAAAGCAGAAAAATATAGATCTAATTAAAAGAGATAATCAAAGAAACTATGTCTTTCTAAAAGTCACCATGAAATAATCTCAAAACTAAACATATATGCACCAAATGGCATACCATAAAATTATTAAAATTTAAGTTAAATGAATTACAGGAAGAAATACATTACAACTATACTAGTAAAATACCTTCACTCTCCCCTCTCAGAGCTAGATAAACCTGATCATAAAATAAATAAGAAATAAATTATGAAGATGAATAGAATCATAGAAAATTAGACTTCTAGAGAAAACTGAATGGGAATAGAAAGGAGAATGCCCTTTTTTCATTTTACATGACATCTTCACAAAACTTGACCATATTAGGGCATAAAACCTTAAAACTAAATACAGAAAAGTAGAAATATTACATGCACCCTTTTCATATAACAATGCAATAAAAATTACATTCAATGAAGGATCATGGATGCATAGATTAAAAATTATTGGAAACTAGACAATCAAATCCTAAAGAATGGTAGAACAAAGAAAAAATTATTTAAAAAATTGTTTCATTAAAGAGAATTTAACAATGAGACAGCACACCAAAATTTGTACAATGCAACCAAAGCAGTGCTTAGGAAAAAATGTTTATCTCTAAATGCATACATCAATGAAAGAGAAAGTAGAATAATGAACTGGGCATGGAATCTTTTAAAAAACTAGAAAAATAACAAAATAAATTGCTCAATTAAATAGAAAAATGGAAATGTTGAAAATCAAAGGAGGGATTAATAAAATTGAAAGAAAAAATCATCGAACTAAAACTAGTAGCTAGTTTTATGAGGAAAACCCCTGTAAAATAAACCATTGATTAATTTGATTTTTAAAGAAGAAAAGCAAATTACAAATATCACAAATGAAAAGAGTGAATGTGCCATAAATGAAAATGAAAATAAGGCAATTACTAAGTTAATTTTTCCCAATTATATTCCAGTAAAAATAGACAAGTTAAGTGAAGTGGAGGAAAATAATAACAAAATTCTTCCAGAAGAATACAAAGTAAGGAATATCAAGAGAGTCAATGAAAAAAAAAATCTAAGTGAAGGTGACCTAACAGTACAAGATTTCAAACTATTCAAAGTATTAATCATCAAAACAATCTGGTACTTGTTAAAAAAACAGAACAGTGGATCAATGGAATGGATTTGGTGCACAATATACTGTAGTAAATGACCAAAATAATCTATTATTTGACAAACCCAAACATCCAAGAACTTACCATTTGACAAAAATCACTGGCACAATTGGAAACCAGTTTGGAAGAAATGAGGCATACACTAAAATCTCACACTGTCATTCCATTGAAGAGAGTGACAACAACAAAACAAAGTAACAAAATTTATAGGACACAGACAAAACATTACTTAGTGAAAAATATATATCTCTAAATGCATACATCACTTAAACAGAGAAAGAAGCAGACAAGTAACTGGGCATATGTAAAGCCACCTATGAGCAGCTTTCCAGAGGACTGCTGCTGTGAACAGCTTTCAAGGTTCTAATTACATAGTATAGTGAACACTCTATTCAATAACAAATAAGAGCAAAACATTCACAGGGAGTCAAGGTACAGCATTCACGATGTTACAACTTATCACAGAAAATCAAAACACAGCATTCACAATGACTTATCGCTAAAATGGCCACATAGTTTTCACCAAAGTGGTCACAGTATTTAGAACAAAGAATAATCATCTCAAAGTACAATAGTCAAAAGTCTTCCATTCATGGGGCACACTGAATTAACTCAGTCACTTATTCAGCAATCAATTACTAAGTATCATTAGTTACTAAGTACAATCATTAGAGAATACACAAACCCTCCATCCCTAGGACACTAGTAAACTACACTTTCATCATTACTCAGTACCCAGGGAGAGGTCTTTTCACCTTGACTTGGGGCCAGCTCTCAGATTCTCTGGATCCCCTCCCATGGTCCCAGATTCTACCTGGATTCACAAGATTGTCACCTGGGTTCAATGGCAGACAGTTCCCATTTCCTAGGCCAGCTTTCTGGGTAGGTCCTGCTCTACACTGAAGTTCACAGGTTCCAGTCCATGTCAAATCCTTCACAATTTATGCTCTCAGGAATTCAAGGCTCAACCAAGCCACAAACAGACAAAGTCCCTGCATCCTAGTCATGCTTCCTCAGTCTTCTGCAGCTGATTCAAAAAATCAGAGTCACCTTATCTAGCCTGGGGAGAGGGGGCTCATGGGCTCCTGAGCTCCTGGACTCCTGGGCCTCTGGGTCCCTGGGCTCCTGTTCAGAAGAACTCCACCACCAAAAGTTCTCAGGAAATTCTGGCTCAGTAATTGATTCTCATTTCTCTTCTGTAGCTGCTCTGAGTCCAGATGCTGGTCCCAAGAAAATTTGACTGTGCTTCTCTGGGGCTTATACACACACAGCATTAGCTACTTCCTTGTTTCAGCCAACCCCTTCCTGTTACATCAGGAACAGAGGTTCTTACATTCTGTTTCTTTCATAGTCTTTTGATTAGTTGCTAAGTGCCAAGTACCTGCTTACTTGCCAATACACAAAGAGGTCTTCAAGTTCAAATTACATTACCATTACAGCATGCAACTTCAAAAAACAACCTAGAAAAAGAACAAATTAAAAATCCCCAATTAACTAACAAAATAGAAAATTTCAAAATCAAAGGAGAGAGTAAAAAAAATTGAAAGCAAAAAAGAAAACCATTGAATTAATGAGAAAAAAGTGGACCTCTTTTTATTAAAAAAAAAAAATGGATAAACCACTGGCTAATTTGATTTAAAAAAAGAAAGAACACAACCAAATTGACCATATCAGAAATGAAAGGGGTGAGTGAATGGCTGGTGAAATTATAATTTAAGCAGTTGTTAGCAGTTATTTTGTCCAAATCCATTACAATGCAATTGACAATCTAAGTGAAATGGATGGATATTTACAAAAATATAAATTGCACAGATTAACTAAAGGACAAATATCATATTTGAATAGTTCTGTCTTAGAAAAATAAATTTAATAATCCATAAGTGAGCTCCCTAAGAAAAAATCCACAGGAACAGATGAATTTATCAGTAAATTCTACCAAATATTTAAAGAACAATTAATCCCAAAGTATATAAACTATTTTTAAAAATGGGTAAAGGAATCCTATGAAATTTCTTTTATGACATGAATTGTTTTGAAACCTAACTCAGGGAGACCAAAAAGAGAGAAAGGAAACTATTGGCCAATTTCCTTAATGAATACCAATGAAAAAATTTTAAATAAAATACTAGCATGAGATTACAGCAATAAATGGGAAATATACACAGCATCCACGTATGATTTATTCCAGGAATGCAGGGCTGGTTCAGTATTAGTAAACACCATTAGCACAATTTATCATATCAGTAATAACACCAACAAAAATCATATCATTATCTTAAGAAAGGCAGAAAAAGCATTTGACAAAATATGACGATCAATTGTATTAAAAACACTAGACAACATGGGAATAAAAAGAGCCTTTCTTAAAATGATAAGCAGTGCCTATCTAAAACCAAGAGCAAACCTTTTCTGTTATGGGGATAAGCTAGACTTCTTCTTAATAAAATGAAGAGTAAAATAAGGGTATCAATAATCACCACTACTCAATATTCTACTGGAAATGTGAGCTATAATAATAATGGAATAAAAAAAGCAATTGAAGGCATTAAAATAGGAAATGAAGAAATGAAACAATCACTCTTTGCAAATGAAATAGTGGTACACTTAGAGAGCCCTAGAGAATCAACTAAAAACCTCCCTGAAACAAACAAAAAAAACTTCAGCAAAGTTGTGGAATATAAAATCTACATAAATCATCAGCATTGTTATATATTACCAACAAAATTCAGTAGAAATAGAATTTTCATTTAGATTAATTGCAGACATTATAAAATACTTATCATTCCACCTGCCAAGACAAATCCAAGAACTATATGAACACAATTAAAATACACTCTTCAAACAGAACTAAACAATTGGAGAAATATTACACATGGGTAGATTGAGCCAGTCTAAAAACAATTATACATAAATTAATTTACTTATTTGGTGTCTTACTAATCAAACTAACAAGGAATCATTCTATATAGGTAGAAAAATTAATAACCCAATTCATCTAAAGAACAAAAGGTCAAGAATATCCAAGGAATCAAGGAAAATTATGTGAAGGAAGGTGGCTTAGCAGTACCAGATTTCAAACTATAATACAAAATAGCAATCATTAAAAAAAAACTGGTACTGACTAAAATAATAGAATTTTGGATCTATGGAATAGATTACACACATAATACAGAGTATAAATGACCATAGCAATCTAGTGTTTGGTATACCCAAAGATTGAAGCTTTCTGAGCAAGAACTCACTGATTGACACAAATTGCTGAGCAAACTGGAAAGGAGTTTGGCAAAAATTAGGCATAGGCCAGAATTTCACACTATATGCCAAATTAAGATAAAATGGAGAAATGGTTTAGACATAAAGGGTGTTATTATAAGTGAGTTAGGGGAGCATTGAAAATTTTACCTACCACATCTATGGATAAGGGAAGAATTTTTAACTAAAAAAGTTTTAATTACATGAAATTACATGAAAATTGCATGAAATTAAAAACCAATGCAGTCAAAGTTAAAAAGAAAGAAACTGAAGGGGGGAAATTATAGAACATTTCCCTAATAAAGATTTCATATCTCAAATATGTAAGGAACTGAGATAAATTTTAAAAAAAAAAAGGATAGACAGAAGAAAATAGGATGGAAGGAAACTCATAGTAATTATACCTGTGAATATCAATAGAATAAACTCACCCATAAAACAAAAGCAGATAAAAGAATTGATTGGAAACCAGAATCCAACAAAATATTGTTTACAAAAGACACATTTGAAACAGAAAGACACCTAGAGTCAAAGTAAGGCATGAGAACAGAATCTATAATTCTTTTTTTGTTGTTTTGTTTGTTTTTAAAATTAAATTTGTTTATTTACTTTTATTTTATAACATCCAGTTCCACAGTCCCTTGAGTTTTAAATTTTCTCCCCCGCCTTCTCTCCCCCCCCCCATCTTGGTGGCATGCACTCTAATATAGGATTTACAAATATCTTCACATTAATCATTAGTCATGCTGTAAGGAAGGATTATAACAGATGGAATGATCATTGGGAAAGAGGAAACAAAACAAAACAAGAAAAAGAAACACAGCAAGTATTTTGTTTCAATCTGCATTCAGATTCCACACCTTTCTCTGGAAGTGGATAACTCTTTTGATCATGAGTCCTTTGGAGTAAATTATAATCTTACATTGCTGAGAGGAGCCCAGTCAATTAAGGTTAGTTGTCACACATACATTGTGCCTGTGATTGTGTACAGATTCCTCCTGGTTCTGCTCCCCTCACTCAGCATCAGTTTTTATAAGTCTCTCCAGGTTGTTATGAAGTCCATCTGTTCCTAATTTCTTATGGCACAGTAGTATTCCATTACATTCACATACCACAACTTGTTCAGCCATTCCCAAATTGATGGACATCCTCTTGATTTCCAATTCTTTGCTACCACAAAGAGAGCTACTATGAATATTCTTGTACATGTGGGTCCTCCTCCCACTTCTCTGATCTCTTTGGGTACAACCCTGGAAGTGGTATTGCTGGGTCCAAGGGTATGCATTTATTTATAGCTCTTTGGGCATAGCTCCAGATTACTCTCCAGAATGGTTGGATCAGTTCACAAGTTCACCAACAATGCATTAGTATTCCAATTTTTCCACATACTCTCCAGCATTCATCATTTTCCTGTTTTGTCATCTTAGCCAATCTGACCAGTGAGATGTGATACCTCAGAGATATTTTGATTTGCATTTCTCTAATCACTGGTGATATAGAACATTTTTTATATGCTTATAGATACCTTTAATTTCATCCTCTGAGAATTGCCTGTTCATATCCTTTGACTATCAATTGGGGAGTGGCTTGTATTCTTATAAATTTGACTCATTTCTTTGTATATTTTAGAAATGAGGCCTTTATCAGACACACTGGTTGAAAAAAATCTTTCCCAATTTACCACTTCCCTCTTAATCTTGGTAATATTGGCTTTACTTGTACAGAAGCTTTTCAATTTCATGTAATCAAAACTATCCATTTTGCATTTTATAATGCTCTCCAACTCTTCTTTCATCATGAAGTCTTCCCCTCTCCCTAGATTTGAAAGGTAAACTACGCCTTACTCTCCCAGATTGCTTACAGTATCAGCTTTTATACCTAGATCATGCACCCATTTCAACTTTATTTTGGTGTATGGTGTTAGTATTAGTCTATGCCCAATTTCTGCCATACTATGTTCCAGTTTCGCCAGCAGTTTTTGTCAAATAGTGCATTCTTATCCCAAAGACTAGGGTCTTTGTAGTTTTGAGGGTTGCCACTTTATAATACAGACTAAAATCTGGAATGGTTAGGTCACATTCCCTAGCATTTCTTTTCAATAATTGCCTTGATATTCTGGACCTTTTGTTCTTCTGAATGAATTTTGCTACTATTTTTTTCTAGCTCGACAAAGTATTTTTTTTTGTAGATTGATTGATATGGCACTAAATATGTGATTTAATTTAGGTAAAATTGTCATTTTTATTATATTAGCTTGACCCAACCTTGAGCAATTGATGTTTTTCCAATTAGTTAGATCTGACTTTATTTGTATGAAAAGCATTTTGTAATTCTGTTTATATAATTCCTGGGTTGGTTTGTTTTGGAAGGTAGATTCCCAAATATTTTATAATGTCTCAGTAACTTTAAACAGGATTTCTCTTTCTATCTCTTGCTGTTGGATTTCATTAGAGATATATAGGAATGCCAAGGACTTATGTGGGTTCATTTTATATCCTGCAATTTTGCCAAATTTGTTTATCTCAAGTTATTGTTTACTTGGTTCTCTAAGATTCTCTAAGTATATCATCATATCATCTGCAAAGAGTGATAGCTTAGTCTCTTCTTTGCCTAATTTGATTCCTTCAATTTCTTTTTCTTCTTTTATTGCTACTGCTAACATTTCTAGTATTAGATTAAATAAGAGGGGTGATAGTGAACATCCTTGTTTCACCCCTGATCTTATTGCAAATGCTTCTAGCTTATCCCCATTACGTATAATACTTGCTGAAGGTTTTAGATAGATGCTACCTATTATTTTAAGGAAGACCCCATTTATAGCTATACTTTCTAGTGTTTTTAATAGTAATGGATGTTGCATTTTGTCAAAAGCCTTTTCTGCATCTATTGAGATAATCATATGGCTTTTTTGTTGTTGATGTGGTCAATTATACTGATAGTTTTCCTGATATTGAACCATACTTGCATTCCTGGAATAAATCCTACCTGATCAAATTGTATTATTCTCATGATGAGTTGCTGTAGTCTTTTTGCTAACATTTTATTTAGTATTTTTGCATCTATGAAATCCATTATTCTTTAAGCTAAAGACAGAAAGGCAAAGGTAGCAATTATGATCTCAGACAAAGCAAAACAAAACATAATTATATAATAAATAATTATATTTACTTATATATTATATAAATATATAATATATATTATGTATAATATATTAATATACTATGTAAATATATATAATATATAAATATATTATATACATAAAATATAATAAATAAATAATAAAAATAATAGACAATTAAAATAGACAACCATGGAAACTATATTTTTCTGAAAGGTAGCATAATGCATGAATTACTATCAAAAATTTTTACAGCAAATTTCTCTGCTAAAAGCTTTATTTATCAAATATATAAGGAACTGAGTCAAATTTATAAAAATGAGTCATTCCCCAGTTAATACATGGTTAAAGGATATGAATAGGCAGAGTCAGAAGAAGAAATCAAAACTATCTTTTGTTATATGAAAAAATACTCAATTACATTGATTAGAGAAATGCACATTAAAACAATTCTAAGTTAGCACTTCACTCCTATCAACAATGCCAAATGTAGGGGATTTGGGAGGGGATGTGGGAAAATAGGGATATTAATGAATTGCTATCGAGTTATTAACTGGTTTCTATCATTCAGGAAGACAATTTGGAACTATGCTCATAGGGTTACAAAACTAGGTTTACCCTTTGATCTAGAAATACCTCTAATAGGTCTATATCCCAAGAAGATCAAAGAAAAAGGAGCTATATGAACAGAAGTATTTATAGCATCTCTTTTTGCATTGGCAAAGAATTGGAAACTTAGGGGATGCCCATCCACTGGAGAATGGTTGAACAAGCTGTAGTATGTGATTTTGGTGGAATACTATTTGTATCAACAATGCAGCGTTCACAATGCCTATGGCAACTATAAATATGCTGATGTGGTTATTAATCACAAAATATACCAGGCTCTCTACATGGGGAATAAAGCTAGAACACTTATTCAAATACTAGAAAATGGAGTCCCCAAAAGCAGAAAGTCAAAGCCATCACAGTAGTTATGAAGTTGGGATACATAGTTAATGTAGGAAATACCCACATTCTCAAGCCTTCAAAACAGAACAGGCTACCTGAGGCAAAGGTCCTCCTCTCCCCACTCATGACAACTGCTCAACATCCACGAAGCATCCAGGAAGCATGCTTTTAGCAGCTCTGGCCCCAATAGTTCCCATCCCTGGCAGTCCTCAGCAGGAGTCCTTAGCAGAAATTCTGGCTGGCTTAAAACAGGAGTTCTCGCCTCCCCCTTCTGCCTCCACCTCAGCTGCTAATGCTACTACTGCTGCTGCTGCTGCTGCTGCTGTGGCATGCACTCTAGCTTGGCTTCTGCTCCCTCTTGCCCCACCCCTTCCTGCTACCTCAGCAAGTCCAACAGGGCATGGGAGAACTTTAAATCCCATAACCCTTACATTATTGTGCTATAAGAAATGATGAGTTGTATGGTTTAAGAAAAACCTAGGAATATCTATTTGAACTCATGAAAAGTGAAATGAGAAGAACCAGGAGAATACTGTACACAGTAACAGCAATATTAAAAGGATGATCAACTCTGAAATATTTAGCTACTCTGATCAAGACAATGACCCAAGACAATTTCAAAGGACTCATGATGAAAAATTCTATCCACCTCCGGAGAGAAAATTGATGAACTCTCAGTGCAGATTGAAGCATTCTCAATAGAGAGGGGAGGGGCTGGAGGGAAAGAGAAAATTTGGAACTCAATTTAAAAACAATTAATGTTAAAGACAAAAAAAACCTCATTTCAAGTCTTTTAATAGAAAGAATACACTAACACCTATAATTTATGACCATCATCTCCATCCTATAAAAAGAGAAACAACCTTAAATTGACCTTAACTTTTTCTCAAGCTATCATCCTATGTCACTCCTCCAACTTCATTGCCCAGTTCTTGGAGTTGGCTTGAGGGAGGTAAAAGTTGGGGAGGAGTGGGCAGGGATCTCTATAATATTGACTTGTGTGTCCTCTTTTCCTCACTTAAAAACTCCTTGATGACACCACTCAAACTGCTTTCTCCAAGACTGGCAATGATCTCCTAAATGATAAAGTAATGATTCTTTTTCAGTCTAAAGCTCCCTTGTTCTCTTTGTGGCTTTTAATGCTATTGACTAGTCCATCCTCCTAATCATTCTCTCTTGTCTGAATTTTCCTGCCAATCTTCTCTCAGGCTTTCCTTGTACTGACAATTCTAAGATTTTCTGATGAATCATTATCTATGTATCAATTCCTTTGTGTGCACACATACTCTTCCCTAGCCCTCTTATCATCTGTGTATGTGTATGT
>NW_027187372.1:14866638-14954931 GCF_028583685.1 Petaurus breviceps papuanus
ATACTCTTCCCTAGCCCTCTTATCATCTGTGTATGTGTATGTGTGTGTGTGTGTGTGTGTGTTTGTATGTGTACTTCTCTGTCTCTCTTTCTTCTCCTATGGATCTGATAAGAATTTCTATACAGATGAATCTAATATCTATATTTCCTTCTCTCTCGTCATTTCTAATCTTATAAACTCCAGTCTGATAATATCAACTGCCAATTTGACAATACCACTTAGATTTCACAAATATCTCAAACTCAGTGTAATTTGCACAAATTAATTTTAGTTACACACACACCTACCACACACACCAAAATTCACACTTTTTACAAATTTCCCTAGTACTGAAAAGTTTCACCAACCTTTCAGTCACTCAAATTTACAACCTTGGAGTCATACTATTCTCTTCACTTTTCTTTTCTTTTTAATTTTTAAACAATTTGTTTTTAGTATTCACTTCCATAACTTTTAAGTTTTCTCTCCCAGGGGAGGCTAGGTGGTGCAGTGAATAGAGCACTGGCCCAGGAGTTAGGAGGACCTGAGTTCAAATGCATCCTCAGACACTTAACACAAAACTAGCCATGTGACCTTGGGCAAGTAACTTAACCCCAATTTCCCTACCTTCTCCCCTCCAAAATAAAGTAAATATTCTTCCCCTCCATCCCCAATACAGCACTCAACTTTTCTTCAACCTAATCCATTGCCAGATCTTCTCAATTCCATCCCCACAGCATCTATTGGATCTATGCCCTAATTTACACTCTTACAACCATCACCCTCCTTTCAACTCATTATCACCTCTCACCTGAACTCTTATAATAGCCTCCTAATTAGTCTTCCAGCTATCACTGCTCTTTTCAATAGATCCTCTAAATGGCTGTGAAATTGAAATTCTTAAAGCACAGGTCTGATATTCCATGGATAATTTGCCTGTTGCCTGTCTTTTACCTTTTTTCCCTTTGTATTCTCAGTGCTTAGAATCTAGCCTGGTACAAAAAAGAGACTTAATAAATACTTATTTTTGTTTTGTTTTGTTTTGGGGGAGGCAATCAGCATTAACTGACTTGCTCAGGGTCATACAACTAGTATGTGTTTGAGGCTGGAATTGATCTCAGGTCCTCCTGACTTCAGGATTGGTGCTCTATCCACTTTGCCATCTAGCTGCCCCCATGATAAATATATACTGACAAACTGATTTCCTGCTCAAGAAATTTGAGTGGTTTCCTATAGCTTTTAGGATAAAACACAAACTCTTCTGATTGTCATTTTACAACTTATACTGCCTGACTTTTGTGACATTATCATGCCCTCAAATAGTCATTATCTACCCAAAAAGATCTTCTTGTTCCTTAGGAATAACATTGTCTCCTCCTTTAATGTCTTTTCATAAGCTGTCCCATATACTTGGAATGCTCTGTCCCCATCTTTGCTTAGAGAATCTTTAGCTTCTTTCAAAGAAGAACAGGTGATGCCTCCCATATCAGTCCTTTTCTGATTCTCACAGGTATTTGTCCCCCATACCAAAAAAAATCACTTTGTATATATTTGTACAAATCTGCCTATCTGTCTATCTATCTTATCTATCTGTCTGGTGGTTTTTATCCAATAAAATGTAAGCTCTTTAAGAGCAGGTATTCTATGTTTGTCATTGTCAGTCAGCAAGAATTCATTAATCTTCTAGTGTTGTATTATCTAATGCCAACCAAAGTACTTGACACATAACAGATGTTTAATAAATGAGTGTTGGAATGAATAAAATTGGACATTCCTACAATATTCTATAATTATTTTTATTTCTGATACTTTCTTAAGAAGAACAATCTCCTAAGAGGGATTAACTCTTATTTCTTCCTGGGTATTAACTTTTCTCAAAGTAATTCCATCTGCAGATATGGAATTAAGTGTGGGAAATAAAAATAAGTAATATTTTTAAAAGCAGACTTATTAACAAAATTATATTATTATAGACTGCAAAGACCTAATTAGCTAGATCATGGAAAGTGGTCACCATAACAATCAGCTGACGACTAATATCTTTTGCATCTTTGGTTTCTAAGATTAAATTATGTTATGAATATGTTGTTTAGCAGTAGGCAAATCAAAAACTATTTAGAATTGTGTTCTATGTAATGAACTCTATTTAAGAACCTGTTTGTAATACATTTCCCTACTTGCAAATTGTCTTCAAGTTTGTTGAAACACCTGGCTTTAGTGAATAGGTTACCTGATTTGACTTATAAAATTATATTGAAATAATTTACTGAATATACAGCACATTTTAAATCACATATGCCTTTATATCTAGTATGTACGTATGCATGTAGCATTTACACATGTGTAGTCATAATTATAGTTTTGTATTTCTGCATATATGTATGTATACACAGATACTTTACAAAATATTTACTGTGGTGTATTGTGGAGGAGAGGAGTAAACTTGGATTCGTGGAGGATATAATAACAGACCACAAGATCTTATTTGTAATACCAAACTGGGAAGACTGAAAGACTGGTCCAAGAAACCAATACCTGCTTTGTGTTGAATAATATAGCTTCTAATAGCAGAAGATGGATTGAAGTGGTAAGATATTTATAATAAAAGGACCAGTAAGCCACCAGGTGATCAATTCATAGAAAAAGAAAAGTACAAAATAATGTTCAATTCTCCATGGCATCCTTCTCAAATGCAATGTTAGTGACAGAAAAGGGAGAAAATGGGGCAGTTTTAAGATTCTCTTTACAACAATAATAAGTATTGAGTGTTTACCCTGTACCAGACACTCTGCTTAGTATTGAACATACAAATCCAAGCAAAAAGTCACAGTTCTCGTCTTCTAAGAACTTACATTCTAATAGGGGAAGACAATATGTAAAATATGAAAGGAGGGCATACATGTATATGGTACTCACCAGATGATATTTAATCCCAGTGAGTGAAGGATGTCCAGTCTGGGCCCTTCCTCAAAATAGAGATACTGATAGAAACTCATGAGCAGGAGAAGGGGGCTGCAAGCAGAGGGAAAAAACAACTGAAGCACTTTGGCACCTTCTGGTAAGTGAAGCATGTCTGTTCTAGGACATTACTCCAAAGGAAAAAAATAACCTAACTCTTGGTACTTGCAATATGAAATCTCTGTCCAATAATTGAGTTGGTACACTATTATAAGAAGAAAAAAAAATCAAACACATTATAATATTGCCTTACAGTACTAATGATCATCATTGGAAAAATTATATCACAATGACAATTAAAGCTGATATGTCAGATTCCATGATAGATAAGGAAATGGTAGAAAAAGTTTTGATGCACAAGGTCTACAATGTGAAGGTGGACACAATGGAGGGTCATGAAAATATGATAGAAAATATGATATAAAATATGGCAGTGTTTTAAAAATTAGAAAATCCCAAAGGATTATAGATTAATATTTTCCTTAAGAAGACCTATACAAAACACACATTCAATATAATAAAGGTCAAGTAACATCACACACAAAACTAAAACTGAATATTAATGTGACGCGATGTAACACCTCTTATGTGTTGCTTTGGTACCCAGAGAACAGCTAACTAGTTCTCCCCTTAGCACCCTTTTAGGATTAGGGGTTTTAAAAATGAGGGTTTATGGAAATGTGATTATAAGAAGCATTGAGGCTAAATATCTCCCTAAAAACGTACAGAATCCAGGGGGAAGTCAGTTTAAGCTTGGAGAGCACATGTGGCCAAAGATCAACTCATAGATCCAGGTAAGAGAAATCTCAGCTCCCTTC
This sequence comes from Petaurus breviceps papuanus, assembly GCF_028583685.1. Classification (NCBI taxonomy): domain Eukaryota; kingdom Metazoa; phylum Chordata; class Mammalia; order Diprotodontia; family Petauridae; genus Petaurus; species Petaurus breviceps. Next base: position 14,870,394 of record NW_027187372.1, read on the forward strand.
ATGGTGTTCTCATGAAGTTCCTTGAAGGCATGTGTGGCTCTATGCTGTGCTTTGAGAACTGGTAGCCTTGGGATTTTCTATTTATTGCTCTTCATATAAAGCTACCATCAGTCACTGCTATTCCTATGACATTGATGGAAATTCCACATTTTCTGATCTTTTGAAGTTCATAAGGTTATACTCTGGCCAAAATGAAAGGAAAGAAAACAGAGCATCTGTCTTTTTGAAGAGCTAAAGATTAGCAAATTATGTCAGAAGGTAGATCAGTCACAATAAAACCATTAGAGACACCACAAAGAAACAACAACATGTAGAACAGAATTATAGGAATTTGTAGAGAGGGAATATCCAGCAGAAACCATAAATGAAATTGTCAGTAATAGGCAGCATAAAGAGCGTATCAGCAGAAAGTATCAGCAGCTTTGCCCCCATCAAAGGTGCTACTGCAATGCTATTTTTATTATATCAGCATCAAGTGAAAAGACCTATAGAACACTGGATGACACTCTGCGTCAGTGAGGATATGCATAATAGCTACACAAATTGGATTGACTGGCATGGAAAGTTTTCTATCTCTGCCATTCCAATGAAGTCACAAACTGATGAGATCACAAATTATTGAGTATAAGTAATTTCAAAGTTACTTTTCATGTTAAGAACCTACATTTATTTATCTAGATCTATCAATGTACAACTCCAAATATTTAGAAACTTTATCAGAATCGTTCGGTTGTCATGAAGAAGCCATGATAAAGAAACAAGCCTGCATCTTCTCCTGTAGGCTAAATTTATGATCAACAGAACTCAGTCTCAGAGAGGAAAATAGTATAATAAAATATCAACAGAATGTTCCAGTGATGCTATCAATTAACAAATCGTATCTGCTACTGGCTGGGATAAAAAGAATTGTGGATCACTCTTAGCTTATGGTAGCAGAAGCCAGCCTTTTATTGCTTGACAGAAAGACTCATTTAAGAGTTGAAATTTTCAACTGACTAACAAAGACAACTTAAAGAAGGATACAAGTCAGCCATCCTTTGCTTCTCCCAGTTTTGCACATTATGACCATGCTTCAGCTGGCTTCTCCCTCTGAAATTTCTTCATACCCTAAGGCTTTCTCACTCTGGAACATTGTTTTGTCACTGTATCCTTATTCTTTGATTGGTGAGTTATTCCTGCAACTTCCATTATGAGGAACAGCCCAGGCCAGATACCCTTTATTTCTCTCCCAAACCCACTTCTGAGTCTCTGGACTTTACCTTCACCCATATGGGTACCTCCTCCCACTCTTTTCAATTCCCTTTTACATATCATATTCTCCCATTTGAACTTTCCTTAAGAATAAGTTCTGACTTTCTCTTTGGTTGCATTTGTATATCCAGTATTTAACAGTAGCTGGGACATATTAAGTGCTTAATAAATGCTTCTTGATTTGACTTGACCTCCCTTCTAACCTAGCCCCTACAATGATTCCCTCTCAGGGCTTGACTGGAGGTGTTCCATCACAGAAGGTGCCGCTTTTGGAACCTTGGATTCTGGACTTGTTTACTGCTTTCACAAGAGACATAAAATGTTGCTGATTTCTTCAACCAATCATAAAACAGTTCCTATATGACAACCTTTATTATTTTCATTCAATTCTTAACTCCCTTATACCACTGATGAATTGATTGAATGATTAAATAAAGGTTTCGATATTTTTTGCAAGTAGTATATACTGTTTGTTTGCTTCATTGATTGACTCTGCCATTCAATGACATTTCTACCTGATGAAGATAGAGTTCAGAGCATCCTGCTGGCTAAATTAAATAGAGTTGAGGGATGTGGGAGACAAATTTAACATAGAAAATTCCTTATTACCAAATTGGACATGATTTCAGAAACAGTTGTCTGTGTTCAGTCAAATCATCAATAAGTTAGAACAATGATCAAAATTATCACCAAATTGAAAGTGAAGAAAAAACCAGGACACTGTTCAAAATTACAATGCTCCAACCCAACTTTTTAGAAAAGTTGTACAGTATGAAAAAAATTTAAATGACTAAAAGTAAAGTCTTTGACTTCTCCATTTTTAAGTTTAACAGGAATGCTTTCAATCACCACTAAGAGAGGAACAAGTATTTAACTTCTGCACCAAAAAATTAGAGACAAGGCAGTCAAGACCAACACTGGCATAGAAAAAGTTCATTTGATAATTTTTGCAGAAGAAAATGATGGGAGATCATGAGAAGAAGATGCTCAGTAGCTCAAATAAGACATTAGACAGGGAAATGGTCTTAAAAATGTTTGGTGTGAGTCTCAAATTTTTAGGGCATTTATAGATGGAAATAATGAAATATGGGGAGAGAGTCAGAGGAAGGGAAGGAAGGAGGGAAGAAAGGAAGGAGAGAGAGAGATGAAAGATAAAAATTTTTAGAAGAGTTTAAATTGAATGGATTTGGGAGCATGATCATTATCAAAGAGAATGGATTCTTGAATTCAGACTTCAGTATCTCAGTATTGTATATGCTTTCTGAAGAAATGGACATGACAAACTGATGGAGTTAAGAAAAGTCACCATGCCCGAATAAATACATAAACAAGGCTGGAAGCATCACAATTTTAAGAGCACTTGGGAATCAATATTCATTGTATCTCAGAGGGGAAGTCTGTAAGACTAGAAAAAAATGATAAAATTACTTGGATTTCCCCCAATTCCAATAATAAAGGTAACCAAAAATTCAACAACTATCTACCCATGGGACAATTTTCTCTATAAGATATTTCTGGGGATGGCTTATGCATAGATCAATGATATATAAGAATAAAATCTAACCAGGAAATATATAAGCCTTCACCAACTACTTTCTATGACTGATTGCTCTACAATTTCACAGTTACACATTTGACTGAGAGGTTTAAATTATATAGCAACCACTAGTTTTTCTATTTTTCTCTTCTTAAAAAGTATTGGATTGAGTATGACAAAATACAACTTAAAAACACTCTCTTCCAGTATGTTACCTCCTGCATGAGATTTTTCTTCATTTCCACAGCTCTTACTACCCTCCTTCAAATTACATTATATTCATGTATGTATATATTTCACATGTACTAATATGTGCATATATCTTCTCTACTGAAAGAATATAAATATATAAAGGACAATAATTTTTCATGTTTGTTTTATTTTTGTGTCCCCAGTGGCTAACATAGTCTGAATTGGTTGAATGCTTATTCATGGTTATGAAAAATATTGCAAAATACCTTTATGGTTATGTCCACAGGCATCATTTTATTCTACAGTTCTCAAAATCAATGAGACATAAAAGCAAAGGATATATGCTTGACATAGGTATTTCTTACTATTGTAAATGATGTTCTTTGCAAAAGTCCAAATGGAAGCACACTCTCCAGATGTTCCCATTTTCTCAGAATATTATATTAATTATTTTGAACCCCAGAACACTGTTCTTGGACCAATGATATCCACAGTGGCCAAAACATCTTTGGATCAGCAATCCACACAGGAAAAATAAAATGGATAGTACCCACATTTTGATGTACATTGTATGGGAATCTTACCACAGATAATGAACAGCCCTCTGAATGGAAATCAGGGACAAAAATAAAGGGTTACATTTGAGAAATTGCACAGCATTTTCAATTATCCTCAGCTGCTCCATGACACCTTTTATAACCAATATTTTCCAGATTTATAGTAATTGTGAATCATAGTAACAAATTAATGAAAATTTTAAGTGATCTAAATTGCAATGAAGAAGTTCATGGTAGGTGTAATCAGGCCACTATATATTTGCAATAACATTTTCACAAGAAGTGATACAAAATACATTAAAGGACATGCATAATCAGGAAAGGTCATGAAGTCAGAATGAAAAACAAAAGGACAGCTTGAGCACTATAATGGTGTTTATCAAATATTAAAAGATCCAGGGGAAGGTCTCCAGTGTTTTTGGAAGATCTTTTATGATAGATTGACAGATGGATATGAATAAGAATCACATTACATCAAAAGTTGTGGATGGGTTTTGTTCTTCATCATTAGAAAGATTTCCAACATCAATGAGAGCTAAATAAACAGATATCTGTACAGATACTCCCCAACCCATGATACTTAATATATGAATGACATATATGTATACGTATAAGTATATGTATATATATATATGTATACATATACGTAAATATGTATATGCATATGCATATGTATATGTATGCACAGCAGTAACCATTCAATTGCCAACACTGGAGATATCTTTCATCATTGCTATGAGAACCACTGGAATTCTTGCCTAATCTCAATGTTACTTAAGCTTTCTTCCATGTGGTTCTTGGAGATACTCAGTCCCTAAACCCTCCATTTCCTTATACCAGCTGCTGCCACCCTCAGGCATCAGAGAAATTTTAGGCTTAGGAATTTTGAGAAGATCTGGCATTTTTAAGCAGTACTTATTGGGGTTCTTGAACCCCCAAAACCAGAGTGATTTAGCTACAGAACTCAGAATTTCTACTGGGAATTTGAGGGTCCTAATATTAGGGATAACATATCTATAGGGAATTAATATTGAAATATAAACAAGTGAATTTAGAATTGCAATAATAAAGGTCATTGAAGTAATGTTTGTAAGCTCCTTGAGGGCAGGAGTGTCTTGTATCTCTTTTTTGCATGCCTAGCATTTAGAATGATGGCTGGTAATAGTAGGTGATTAATAAATGTTTGCTGATTTATTGGTTGATTGATTGGTTTGGAGAATAACTCTCCTCAGTCTTCACCTCTATTCTAAGAAAATAAATGTGCACTGTGAAGATATGTGCACATCATTTGAAAAAAATCTTAACATATATTGGATCTCATAAACATAGCTTGTAAAGTACTTGATTACATGGGCAGTACATCATGAGTTTTGCTTACTTTTCTTTTCTTTCATATAAGGGAGAGCTATGGGCCATATTAGTAGTAGGAAATGTCAATGATATTAAAAAAAACCAGAAAACATGAACAAATAAATAATAAAAAGTGGTCTGTGGCCAGATTTTAAAATTATCTTAAAATTTAATTAAGTTAAAATGAACAGAAGGTATCTTTACTTTAAAGGCAAAATGATACAGCATTTTCCTTCTCTTTTATAAAATTTGTGGTCCTCTTTCTTCTACATCTTTCATTTAACCTGAATCATTCACTGTACATTGATGGAGTAAAGACCTGGGATTATGGTTAATATATTGAAAGAACTATGAAATCTGACCTGAACTAGGAACTTTCACACTCAATGATACGGGAATGCTAAATTTAAACAAAGTCCAGTCACATGAAAGTCTACAAAAAACTAGGATTGATTGATATAGCTACTTTTGTTGGCACTTCTAATAAATGCTAGAAAATGAAACAGAAACCTGTGATCTGACAATGGCAGAGTCTAAACTTAAACCATTGAAGGGGCCTATACAGAGTTTCAGGGGGAGTTTCGTTTTTGTTTTCAAAAAGTGCATTATTATTCTAAGGACTAGGTTGCTACATGAAACCTGACAAGTGGTAACAGCTGCATTCAGGAAAATGAGAATTGAATCTGCTCCAAGAAAACAAAGGTATTCAAGGTGAGATCAAGTCATGTGTGTAACACCTGTGAGAAAAGTACTCTTGAGGGTAACCTGCTGTCTTCAGAGAGAAAGTGAGACCTTTCAAGTGCAGGAGGTCCAGGAAAAAAAGAATGTAATCTATAGTCATTCAGAGGTGCCATTTGGAGCGGTGTTTGTGGCTATGTTTCGGAGGACCTTACAAAACCATGTCAATGCCAATATTGAAAAATCAATTTCATAGGATTTAGGGTAGGGGTAAGTGAACTATGAAGTCAGGAATAATCAGTAGTCAGGGTACAGCAGGATGTCTTATTGAGGCACGAGAAAAATGCAATATTCATCATTAGGATAAAGAATAATGGAGTGAACATAAAACTCAGTAACATACAATGAAAGAGGGTTAAATATGGAAAACATAAGAGCATTTGCAGGTGCTACAAAGTATCCTCATTGTATTTGATGAGATAATGGGTTCCTTTATTACATTGGAAATGCAAGCATTTGGTTTTAAATTTTAATTTGAAATATGTGTGAAGATAAAAGAATTATAGATTTAGAGTTGGAAGGTATCTTAGAAGCCATATAGTTAGATATCCACCACCCTCCCCACCCCCATTTTATAGATGAGGAACTCTAGCCAAGAGAGGCTAAGTGATTTGCCCATACCACAGCTATTAAGTGCCTGGAAGAGGATTTGGAAGCAAATGTTCTTATTGCAAACTTATGAGTTTATACACTACATAATGCTATCTTTCCTCGGTATTTTTTGTGCATGACCCTATAACTTATTGGTGTAGAAAAATTCTGATGAGGAAATAATCTCTAGAAGTGTGTGTGTGCACCTTTTCTGCAATTTTTAGTCTTAAAAGAGTTGTCAGAGCACTGAGAAGCTAAAAAACCTGTCTGGAGTCATACAGCAGGTATATATATATATATATATATATATATACAGGCTGAATTTGAACCTGGCTCTTCCTGATTCAAAGGTAAACACTGTATCCCCTGTTCCATGTTGCCTCTCATTGTAGTATTAATTATTTATTGATAAAGTTAATTCTGTAATAATGGATGTTCTGTCACTATATTTATTTTAACCTAAGTATCTTAGCTCTTTTCACATGTTTATATACCACTTAAAAATTTCATTACTATTTGATATAAATGTGCTGGTTCAGCTGTAACCAGCATCCTCTCCCTGCTGTTCTATTTATTCTAGTTTATTTTCTACATTTTATTTTCATCCTTGACTTCCTTTTTCAACACTCCACAGTTCCATAATAAAACCAAATTAACTGTTTCTTTCAAAATGACAAAATTTGAAAATAATTAAAATTATATTACTCCCATCAAGTTACTTTGCAAAAGTAATAAATATCCTAAAAACTTATAAATCACAAGGATTTTAAGATGAATGTTAAAATCAATGATGTTATGTCAATATTATAAAACTGTTTAATTGAAAATCATACTTAATAGTTAGTATTTATGTAGCATTTTAAAGTTTGAAAAATATTTACTGTTTGTCAAATTATTTGATTCTTACAACAACCCTGTGAAGCTGGTGCTATTATTATCTTTATTTTACAGATAGGGAAACTGAAGTTGGTGGAGATTAAGTAACTTTCACAGAATCATATGGCTAGTAAATGTCCAAGGCAGGTTTAGAGCTCAGGTCTTCCTGACTCCAACTTGATCATCATAAGTTTACCTGAAATATTACTTACTACTTTACATAGTACTTATTATGAAATATTACTTACTCTGTGCAGTTACATTTAGAGTCCTTTATGTAGTGTGCTTCATGTAACCCTGCATCAATGCATTTTCAATGCATTTAGAAGTCAGAATAGTTCTCTAAAGCAGTGTTTTGTCAAACACAAAAATAGCCTGTTACAGCACCTGATAAGCAAAATCTAATGAAGGATTAATTGGTAACCCCTAAGGCCAGAGTCGATTGGGCTTAAACCCAAATTACATCAGCCATCATGGAAACAGAAGGTTCAAAACAACACAGGTGCCAACTAACTGACTCAAAGTGAACATTAAATTTTAGGCTAAAGTTAACACCATGATAAAATCAAATCTGATATTTAATATAAATTTGAAAATAAAATATATGCTTTCTAGTATTTAGAAACCTTTGGTCTTCACACATGTTCTCAAACTTAAGTTGTTTTAAAAAGAATTTAATCTAGCCAGTGAACCTGAACAAATGGAGTAGGGAACAGTAGGGAGACCATTGACTCTGCAAATCTCTGCTGGTTGTTATCACCGTAACCTTGGAAAATTTACAACCTCCAGGGGTCTCATGCTCTTGTGTGCAAAATGAGGGGTTTGGAGGAGATGACTCATGATGTCCCTAGGTGACTCATAATCTAAATATAACTTGGTCAAAGTACCACAAATATCCCATACTTCAGTATGGTTTCCTTAGTGAGCACAGAAGACAGGAGTTGTTACAAACCCTGATTGATTACCTCTTTTATAGTCATATATATTAATATCTATGTTTTAGTTTTCTCTTAAGTTTTGATTTCCCAGGAATTAGTTTCTCTCCTGGCTCCATGTACCAAAATTTTTATATTTCCTGCTTTGTAGATTTCCTCCACCAACCCAGCCCATCACCCACACACTTAGATATATTATAAATCTGGGAAGCATATCACCTTGTGAATCATATGGGAACCCTCTGCCATAATTATTTTTAACCATATTGTGGGTCCTTGTGTATCACATTAGACTCAAATAAAAAACAAAACCTTACCTATGTAGTATTTTTTTCCTATACATAAAAACCTTTTTTTAATGAAGAGGATTGGTTTTACCTATGTTTAGGAAAATGACTTGCTTGTCTCCACCCATTTTTGTTTAGTAGGGTCTCAGATTAGAAAGCTGAGCCTCAAGACCAGCAGAGCTATACAGTGATGTTGGCACTTCTGGACTAGCAGAAGTGGACCATGGAACTGCTGGTTTCTGCTTAGTGTTGTATAACATTCAATAAATGAAGAATATAATAATTGTAAAGATTTCTCATGTAGTGATTTCTAGGACATTCTTATTTATACATAAGCTGTCACCAGCTGTTTCAATAGACTAATAAAGACACCTTACATAAATCTCTTTACCCTGTGTCTGCCTGTGTTTCCCCAGGTCTTCTCATATGATGGAGTGATAAGTTAATGCTTTATTTCATCATATTGAAAATATCATGATTTGTGTATAGATTTACTGTGGGACTGTAAGCATTATTCAGTCAATCTCCATTCAGGGCCTGTGTGTTAGAGTTTTGCTATAATTCACTTCAATTCACATGAACAAACATTTACTCCTACCGTGATCTTATTGTCTATCATAGGCAGCTTAGTATAGTAGTCTTGGAGCCATCAAATTCTGACTTCAAGAACTACCTCTGCCACATACTGACTGTATGCCCCTAGACAAGTCAAGTGGACAAGTCACTTGAGAAGATTAAGATTGATCCTGTATCATTTTCTTATTGATCTTATTTACAGTCAATTGATTTTTGTCCTGTTACTGCTTAAGTCGTGTTTTTTTGTCTCTAAATTTAGTTCAGAGTTCACCTGGGCTGTAATGGGTTAAGTTTAAAATCCAGTTCTCTTGTTCAAGAAATATAACTGACTTTGGAGAATGTATGTGAAGAGAAAGGGAGTCAGGTCTGACATCTTTACATTGCCAAGTTGTCTTCGAGGATGTCTGGTTTGCTGTCCAAAAGTCTGTGCTGCTGTCTCACACCTGAGCCCAAACAATGAACACTTCTTAGTCTCATGAGAGAAAAAGAGAGTTTGTTGCTAGCCCCCATTGCCAAATTTCTAACCAATCATCTTGTTCCCTGTGCCTCAGCTTTGTAACCAGTCATGTTGCCATCAACCACATGATGTTACCTATTCTGTTCTGTTCTTTGTTCTGTCTTCCCCAAAACTTATAAAAGAGGAGCTTGTCCTTATGTTCATGGTCTTTGAATAAATGGATGAAGCCATTGACCTATGTCCCTGCTTACAAATATTACCTTGCTCAGAGATCTGCCTCAGTTTACCCTTTTGCTTAAAATGACACGTGTAAAATGCAAACATGACACACTAAAATTCTCAGTGTTCTCTGGAAAGCACTCTAAAACGTTAAGTTTCAGAGAAGCTGTCAACCTACATTGACAAAGGGAGTTTTCTGATCTGGGAACTCCCTAAATCAATGGAATCAGAAATCCAGACTTGCTCCTAGTTAATATTATATCACAGACAATGATCTTTCATTTATTAGTATTCCATCATTAGTATATTAGTATTTCAAAGATGATTACTAAGTATAATTATATCCAAAGCAAAGCAAATTCATAGGAATAACTTCACAACATGAAGTTTAGATAAAACCCAAACAACAAGGAAACAAAATACTTGGAGTGGGGGAGGTTAAAGGAGGATGATATTACTAGTTGGCTCCTTGCAAAAAGCACTTTTAAAATAAAAACAGATGTTTCTGCTAAATAATTAAATGGAGTTTGATTTCACTTAATTTTTTTAGCATTAACATTCATATTCACTCCAAATGTTTTTGTTAAAAATTGTATATGGGGAGAAATATTATTTCTTCAGAGTGCAGGTCTGAATTGAGTAACAATACAATAAATCTAGGTCTCCAAAACAACACATAAATACAAAGGATGCAATATAGAATATATAAATAAATGTCAGAAATTGTCATGTAAAAGATCTAAGGAAAGAAAGATTAGCTCCCTTCATACTGGCATATCAGGACTGAGAAGGAAAAGCTCAAAAAACTCTTGAATTAAGGTGTAAAAAAGAAAATAACAGAAACTTCTCATTAAAGACAGTTGCCTATAATACAGTTTACCTTTCTCAGGAAGGCTTTCCATTTGACCAAGGAAGCCATTATCAGAGTATTTTATTTCCTTCTTGATTTATAGTTCCTTTCACCTTCTGAGGTAGTACATTGAAAGTATGTTAAGGTTGTGACCCAAACACAAGTAGAGGAATGAAACTCAAAGATAAGAATGAAAGCTACAATAATGTATTTTCTTTTGTATGAAGACACAATGGGATATGAAATAATTTTAAAGATGGTGCTGCATTTTGACAAGGTAGTAGAAGACACATAGTTATATTGTGCCTTAAATTGAATTCCCTAACTTTCAGGGCTTTACTTCAGAAATCTGTACTTCTTTTTGTGCCAACATATAGATACATTTTTTTCTTTTTGTTATAATCTGTGAATTATAGTACTCTACAAAACTCTAAGTTTGAAATATAAGAACTACTAGAAGATGTTAAGAAGCCCAAGTTGACTATTGACATCAATATAAAGCCTCTCAAGCAGGCCAGTCTTGAAATCCTAAGATGTATATATTTTAAATTAGAAAGCTACAAAAAAAGGGATTTTCAATATCTGGAAATACAGATGGATAATGAGTCTTTCATTTAGTCAAAGGTTCGTTTTAGCTCTAATGAAGACCCATTACCTGATCACTTTATGAGTTTCCCATCACATAAATAATATTTAATTTCTTTAGTTTGTCATCCCAGTTCTCAAAGGGATTTTATGAATATTTTAAAAGACTTACAACTCTAGTGAAATCAGTAACCCCTGATCTTCTGAGTATCTAAACCTCCAAACCAGAACTAAAAGATTGGAAAATTCTGCAATTTACCAAAGATCAGATAAAGTTTTCAAAGAGACAGTTTGATTCTCTTCAACTGTTCAAATGTTGAAAGACAAAAGACCATTAAACTTCAGTGAATCTGAGTTATATTCTATTCCTCAGAAACAGAATTACAATGGCATAAAAGCCAATGTTTATCAGTTAAAATTGAATCATGCTAATAATAGCTTGTCTTTATATAGTAGTCTGAGATTTACAATATGCTTTACACATGTTTTCCCATTTGATACCCTAAGCCACATATAATAGAAACCAACTTTACAAATTAGGGACCTGAGGCACAGACAATTGAAGTTATTTGAATAAGATAATGCAGTTAGCCAGTATCCAATAAGTAGGATTTGAACTCCAGTTTTCCCAACTGCAAGTACAGCTCTCTATCCACTTCATCTGCCTCCTAGAAAGAGAAATGAAATAATTCCACATATGTGCTGGTATTTTTCTTAATTACATATTTGTTGCTTAAGGGGCTTTCTACTGGGGGAGGTAGAGGATGAAGGAAGTGAGTTAGTGGGTTATGAAGGAAATGCAAAAAAATCAATACATCATAATTTACAGAAGAAAATCATTTAAAGTGCTGAAGGAGTCATAAATAGAGCAATCTGGACGCTATGTTATTAAATTTGGTATATACTTAAAAACCCAAGATGTAACTGAAGTTCACAGACTCATATACTCTTATTTCTAGTTCTCTGTATGCTGAAATGTTTGTGTTTTTGAAATGTATGTGGATATTGTTAAATTCATAATAAAAAACTAAAGAAAATGAAAGAAATAAAGAGAAGAAACACAAATGTGATTCCTTATAGATTGTTTCAACAATAATTTTTATATATAGTAGACACCTCATAAAAGTGTGCTGTTTTCTATTATATCCTACACTATCCTAGCCTATCCTATTCTGTTCTATTGTATCCTACTTTAGCCTTTCCTCTTAATTAAACTAGACCAGGTTAACATAATCAAATGAAGCATGTTTTTTGTTTGTTTGTTTTGTTTTACTTTTTAATATTTCACATAGCTCTTACCCACCTTCTGCTAAGGCAAAGACTGTAGGGTGGAGAAGGCATTTTTAGGCTGAAAGAATGTTTCTTCTCACAAAAGTCAGATTTGTTTCATATAAAGAAGTAAAAGTAAGCAAAAAAAGACAATTATAATTATTCCTCTGTTTTTTTTTCCTTTTCTTTTTTGAATTTCTACCATGAGAGAGAAAATAAAAGATTTCATACATTCATACAATTATAACAGAAACACAAAAACCTTTTAGTTGATAGCACCTGCAAAACTAAGGTGGCTTAAAGGAGAATTAAGCTGACCTTTATTACAGTATTTGTTATAGATACTTGCTGAAGCTGTCTTTTGTGAGGACCCAGGTTTGGGAAATGACAAAACCCTAATCATGCTTTTTCCAGAATTATCATTTAACCATTTAAATAACTTCACTTTATTAGCTACCTCCACACATATTCATTTTCACAGTCTGCAAGTCTATATCCTATAATGGAAATCTCATCAATTCAATTAAAGTTACAGTTTTTAACATACAAAAAAGAATTTTCGGTGAAATTTGAATGCCTAGAATGCAACACAGAGACAGCTGTGAACCATTGTAGCCACTGATCACAAAATGAAGTGGCAAGGTACTCTAGGAAAGGTTACTTTTGTACATAGGTAGATTTGGCAAGCATGTGAGTCAATTTCTTCCTCCACTATTTCCCCAGTAGATTTCCTGAACTGTCACTATTAGCATTTCATTCCTTGTGTTATGTCACATTAGGTGGTCCTCTTTTAGAAGAAAGATACTCTTCCAAAGTGTAAAGTAATACACTAACATCTTAGAGTGAAAGGTATCAAACTGCTTTCCACCAAGCCAAGAAAAGTTAGGGGAACACGATTAGATTGACAACATGAAAACATTGAATACCTATGGGGGCAAGGTGCATGAAACAAGAGAAAGAATTGTATAGGGGAAAGCAGAATAGTGGCAATTAATTTAAAATTAACAACCATAACTACTGACTCTTCTGGCTCTAAGGTTTGAAAAGTGCTTTGAAAACATTATTTCATTGGATTTTCATGATAACTCTGTGAGGTAGATGTTATAGACATCAATATCTCCTCCTCATAGTGAAGGAAAGTCGGTCTTGGATTTGGATAATTAATCTGTTAGTGTAAGCCATGTATATAGTTAATTATCATAGGCAGGATCTGAACTGAGGTCATTCTTACTCCCAAAACTTTCATTTTATTCATTCTACCACAATGTCTTTATTTTAAAAATAGCCCGTGATTTAAAAGGCTCCACGTAATATTTTAGTGTGGTGACTAATTTTTTTTTTACCATAAACAACCTATGTTAATGATCCATTGTCAAAGTGGCACTAATATATTAGCCAACTGATTAATGGATCCTGTCAACATTTCCTAAGTCAACCTGAATTTTCAAGAGGATCTTATGTTCATTTTTATTTGGTTCACACTGGGCTAAATGATGAGAATTTTAATTTCCTCTGTCACCATAATGCCCTAAAAATAAAGACAAGGAGAATTATTCTGAATGTTGAATAATTTGCTCTATTATATTCAGACTCCAATAAAATTTAGGTCTTTCTTGGTGAATTTATAATATTTAGCAATGTAAAATTTTAGTTGCCAACAGCTCTCTATTTTTAAAGGGGAAAAACGATCCCTGTCTGCTACATTTAAAAATATCAAACCAGTAGTCTTGGACAGTTCCCATGGAAGCAGTATTAGAAGATGCTTTTATGAAAACTTAAGTTCACCAACCAAGTTACACTTCATCTTGAAGAGCTGAGGAAGTAAAGCTGTGAAAACTTCATTCCTTGATTCATTACTGATGTGGAAGGGAGAAAGAAATTTCTAAAATAAGCAAAGACACTGGAGCTTTTAGGATATAACCAACCAACAGAAAAATGTATTAAATGCCAGTGATTTGTAGAATACTATGTAAGAGGCTGGGGGACTGTAAAGTTTAGATAAGACTCAGTCCCTCTCATCAAAGAGATTACAGGCTAAGAAGGGAAGAAATCACTATTATAGAGACAATACATTAAACATACTGGAAGGTTACAAAACAAATCCTATATCCATTCTGAGGGGAAGAATTATCATTGGGGAGATTTTTTTTTCTATTAACTAGAAATGGAAAAATGAGAAGTGTTCTGAGGAGCCCAAAGAGATTGGTGGTGTGGATCTTTGATTAATATCAATCTGCAAAGTAGTAGGAAATACTTTGCCAACTACTGCCAAATACTGCCCCAACTGATATTTCAACTATTTGCTTTTTTTTAACATTATTTTACTAATTTTCTCTATTGGAATGCAGTTACTAGGAGAGCAGGAAATATTGCTTACTTAAATTTTCTCTCTCACCCAGAACCTAGCAAAATGTTTTATACTTAAATTCTTATTTAAATAAATCAGACATTTAAGGATTAATGACTTTCCCATCAAAGGATCTACTTTCTAGCTAAGATTGAATGATGATATGAATGTGTTGTCTAGCAGCTTTTTTTTCAGGTAGGGGTTGGACTAGATTGTTACTGAGGATTCTTTCAAGTCTGAAACTCACTAATTTTATATCCTTAAGACAATGATAAAATTATTGAACAAGACGGGACCAAGAACAGAACTTTTTATAGTCCTCTAGGTTAAAATGGACTCTTTCATCTACATTATTTAAATATAGTTATTTACCCAGCTATGTAGCCACTCAATTGTACTATCATCCTGTCAATATTTCTTAAATTCATTCATGAATTGAACAATTACATTAAATTGAAAAATTAAAAACTATAAAATACAATGATGAAATCTGATTCTACCATGTATGTAAGTCATCTTTTTAGAGCTGAAAGGGACCTTAGGAATCCTCTTCTCCAACACTTTAACTTTATAATTGAAGAAACAGTGGCTGGTTTGAAAAAATGAAGAACAAATTCATGTATGTAGCAAGTTGAAGAAAAATGAATAGAACCAAAGCATTCTAACTTAATCTTTAAAAACTTCTGTTTCCTCACCTTTTATATCCAATCAGTTACTAAGTATTACCAATTTTATCTCCACAAAATCTCTCATTTATAGCATTTTCCTTATCTACCAGTCAAGTAACTATGTTGAGATAGTGAAAGTTAGTACTTTGATATGATTTCATCTGAGTGAAGCCATTCTAGAATCGTCATCGTGATTTATATTTCTGTGTTTACTGCCCATCTGTTTAATTAATAGTTCAATATCTTTGTTCAATACCAACATCAAGCTCAAAGATACACAGTTTCAGAAATTCATTTTTCCCATTTGAAAATTACAATATACAGAGGTGGCAAGATATAGTGAAAAGACAAACTGAATATGGAATCAGAGAACTTAATAATAGTTGGTATTTAATGGCACTTTAAGATTACCAAAGTACTTTGTCTATATTATCTTATTTGAACCTCATCACAAATTTGTAAGGTAAGTCCTAGAGCTATTGATATCATCATTTTATATAGTAAACTAAGTCCCACACAGGTTAAACAACTTTGCCATTGTCCTTAGATCATTGGGTCATACATATATTTTGGGTAAGAAAGGACTTTGGAGGCCACATAGTCCAATCTCCTCAGTTTTTACAGATGAGCAACTGAGGCCAGGAGGGGTTAAGTGATTTGCCTAAGGTAATGCAGCTGACAAGGCAGGATTTGAACTCTTGTCTTCCTGACTTCGAGAGAACCCAAATTTTACTGACTCTGAATCTAACATTCTGTTCACTATGCAATGATATTTCTCAGGGTCCTGCCATTAATAAAGGTCAATTTCTAACTCAGGTCTTTTCTATTCTAAATTAGTTGTCCTACCCACTATCTTCCACTATCTCTTAAAGCTGTTTGTTGGCTATTGTTTAATGCCAACTTTAAAAATCATTACCAGAACTTAAGTGAGTCATTTAATCTCTCTGAGCACAGTGCCTAGTACATAGTACGTGTTTAATAAATGTTTAATGATTAATTAATTGGGTTTTGAGTTTTTATTTACCAGTAAATTGAGGGTGCTGATGATCTTTAAGGTGTCTTCCAACTTCATCACCCTTCTTCTATCTTTTGGATGTCACTTGAAGTGAATATAAACTGCTGATACTATTCAATATAGTAGTCACCAAACTCCCCTGCTAGCTCAAAATTCCACCTCCTGCCTTCTGATGTTGCTAACAGACTTCTTGGACCATCTTTAGTACTGTTCCTGCTTGCTATGAAGTGTACCCCTTGGACTTCACAAAGCACAACCATGACACCTGCCACAATGTCAGGTTCCAAGAAATAACTCCCAACTTTCCAATTACCTACCTCCCTCAACATATTACCATGCTCTCCATCCACTGGCTATTAATATACCTTTATTCATTTGCTGATATTTAGTAAACTCCCATCCACTTCTATGTGCAATTTCTATTTTGCTTCTTTTACATTCCAATGATTCTAAAACCCTATCTGTCATAAATAAACCCAATCCCCAAACTATGTTGTTTAGTCAATTATTGTTATCTACCTCAAATTTCTGACCCATATGTCACATAAAAGAATAAGCAACAATTCCTACTGTCCTCTCATGAATAGCCCTCATTAATAAAATACCTTTCATTTCAAATTTCATCTTCTCTCATTCCTAACTTCTGACTACACTGCTTCCCTGCAAGCCCTTTCTAGCACAACTACATTTTTCGCTCATATTCCCAACTGACTGATTGTGAGGAGTGATTAAAAATGCTCCTCACTCTTCATTGTACCTTCCAAATTCTCATTCTTTCATCATCATTCAAGTATCTCTCTTCTTTTGAAGTTCAAGTTATTCAAATTTATCCTTTAATCCAAATACTGATAGCTATTATCTACTGAATTCTAGCTCATTGTCTCTCCTTCATGAATGAGAACAGTACCTGGCTCATTTCTCCACATCTTCTGCCCTCATATTGCTTGCAAAAACATATGTAATATGTATAGGTACACATTATATATGATGTGTACATATGTACATGAACATATACACTATATATATATATATTCCTTCAAATATGCTAATTTCACAATTCTATTTACTAAACTCCTAGGACCTACTCTTCTATTCCACCAGCATGATATACAAAGATTATCATACTCTTTGTATGACAATTACCCCCCAAAATATTCTACTCCCATATTCATGAACCCCAAATTTCCTTTATCTAATCATATTTATCAAGGTTTATTGATTGATTTCAAGTCTCATTACCATAACTTTGCTTTCATCATCATAGGAACCTCAAGTTTCTTTATCTCTCAATAGTTTCCCAGCCTATCGCTCCTGTACTGGCTATATGGTCATCTTTTCCCTATTATACCTATGTAGCATTTTGATACCAGTTTGATTCTACCCTCTCATCTTCTATTGAATCCCTTGCTTCCATGTTCTATTATCAATCACACTTTGCCAAAAGCAAACCCTGGATTACTCCTAACATCTGTCTTCTTTGCTCATACTCATAAGCTTGCACAATTCTGGAGGAAGTCAATTTCTTTGTATCTGCATATCCTGCCACATAACAGCTGCTTAAGAGGTGTTTAATAGATGAATTGGATCTTATTACCTGTTTGGTCCATTTTCAATCTTCAGATATCCTTTGCCATGTCCAACATTCATTAAAGAAAACTAACAAGTATGCATTTACTTTACTGGCAAATTGTTTCATTACCTCGGTTTATAATTCATTTGCATCTGAATAGTGGACTTAGTGAGAACATCTAGGTGCACTTTCATGGGTTCTTTATCTAACTTGGGATAAAACTCTATCTCTATATTTACTAAATGACTTAATTAATGAAAATAAATAGAAACTTATTATCATGAGAGTACAATGCCTGAAATTCAATAGCCTACATTAAATATCTCTCTGTTTTCTGTATTATAAAAGGACCTGCTAAGAAGCATGATATGGGACTGTATGAGTAATTGAGGCCATGAAAATCCTATCATGTGCCATGATGTAATAATAGATCATTTAATAATATGGTGTAGCACAGTAATGGGGCATTGAAGGAATTCAATGAATAATTGCTGATTGATGGATTTTTTGCTTCAATATATAATTCAATGAAAAAGAAATACACAATAATTAATTCTAAGGAAGCAACCAGGATAAGATTAAATCCATGATGATAGAATTTGTCTTAGCACTGCAATTCTCTATGTCAAATTTGGTCATCTGAATGTCATTTTAGGAGCAGACTATGATTGTAGATGTTCACTTTATGCTTGCTGATGATATATGTATCTTTATAAAAGAAATATATATGGATAATATAAAGTGACTAAAAAGTGACTTCAAATTCTCTTGCAAAAGACTCATTACCTATGATTCTTACTTCTACATATTTGCCAATAACTTATTTAGGGAAAGTCACTAAATAACATTATTGGAAAAATAAAGCAATGTTAATTCAAGATAGGTCAATGAATAATAAAATAATTCTCTTCTAGTTCAGTATTAATTTTGTTCATTTGAACACATAAATGTAAAGACAAATCCATGCTAATTTGTTCATTCTTAGCTTATGAAACTCTTTTCCTGTATCTTTGAGAATGCTTTTCCTTATTTCCAAAAGAATTTTCAAAAATGTTAAAAAAAAAACAAGAATTAAAAAGCATAAAATTCCCTGAATATTTTAGGATGTACACTTGGATATGTGCAAACTGTTTCCTCTTCCAATATATATGTATGTGTACATATATATTTTATACCTATACATACATATAGAGTTTATAAGAGAGACAGAGAGACAGAGAGAGAGAGAGAGAGAGAGAGAGAGAGAGAGAGAGAGAGAGAGATCTGAAGGGCCAATGTCCAACTTCCTTTCTTCCAGTATGGCCCAGTTACAAGAGTATTTCTCTAGGCTCAACCACGTCTGTTGAGATTTCTCTAACTTTGGAGGCAAATTCACACCTCCTGTATTTCAAACCCCATGCTACTTTATGGAGTCACTGAGGATGGTGGACCTTTTCAAGGAACAGATAATCAGAAAATAAAGAAGACCTGGACTTGCTGGTGACAGAAAATCATCTCTTCATTCCAGTCATGTGTTCACTTGTCCTCTCTTGCCTACAGCCATATTTTTTGGCTGAAGGTAAGGAAAGTGAATGCATTTTTTATTTCCTTCCACATCCCCCCCCCACTCTGCCTTACTAAGTAATTTGACTATATAGAATATTGTAACTCAAAGTGACCTCAAATATCATTTACTTTAACCCTCTCATTTTGTAGATGAGGAAACTTGGGTAATTTCTTTAAAGTCCCACAAGCAACAAGTAGAAGACATAGGATTCCAAATCATATCTCTCAACTCCAGGTTTAATAATCTTTTCTCAACATGTGACCTTCCAATTCAATTCAGAGAGTATTTATGTGCCAGGAACTAGTTTTTGGCTAGGAATGTGCAGAGAAAAATCTAGCAACCCTTGGTCTCAAGGATTTTAAATTTTATTTTAATTGTATTTTACATGGCCATTTCTAAATTGGTAAACCATAGTGAGCTGCCAAACAATGATTCCAAAATTTGGGGGATAGAAAGATTCTGAGAAATGAAGTTAAGACTTAAGTCCCTGTCAATTGCTTACTGATTAGAAAACTTTTCCCCTATTTTGTACCATTCTACCCCCCAAAAAAACCATGCTAGACACCAGTGATAAAATCAGTTTCACAATGCCCTATCACATAAGAAAATGCTGGTGTTAACAGAAGTGTCAAGGCAGACAAGGGACATTTGACTTACACTGTGCTAATCTCTTCAATTTTATGTAAGTCTAATTTGTACTTTAAAAATATATTTATATATAAAAATATATATTCTTAAGTGTGATCCTTCAGGGCATAATTTAGTTGGGCTATAAAAATGCTCTGACAATAATGATGGTAGGAAACATAGATAAAATTTTTCAACCAAAAAATGTATTTATATATCAAGCTATCTATTTTAGAAAAATGCTTAATGATAAATTTATCGATGTGTAAACTTGGATGAACTCTCCCTGCTACTTAGAGGCTCCTATTACCCATCTAATTCTTTATGGTGAAAGTTCCAAACAGTTTCTCCTATCCTTAATTCCCCACATTTATAGCAGATGTCATAGCCTCTTACTTCACTGAGAATATTGATGACATCTGCCAAGGAGTCTCTCAAACTCTCTTCTCTAATCCTCAAAATTCTCAGGATCATTATTTACTTTCTTCCTCATCCCTCTTGTCTCAGAAAAAGAGATATACTCTATGCTAGCTAAAGCTAATCTATCTACATATACAGCTTGGCCAATTTCCCTTTTTCCTTCTCCGGTATTTCTCCTTCTTCTCACAGACCTTCAATCTTTATCCCAATTTTCGCTACTTCCTTTTGGCTTATAAGTCATCCACATCTCTGCAATTCTAAAAAAAAAAGAAATAAAAGCAAAAATAAACCTTTCTCTTATTTATTATACTGAATCCAAGTAGGTGATTAGAATGCCTTTCTCTAGACTCCCCTGTATCAGTTGAAATACTATCAGGGAACCTGACTGTGGTGACTCCATCCTGAATTTTAACAAATCCATGACCACAACTCCACTTTTCTTCATTTGTGTAATGTAAATTACATGTAATGTACTATTTCAATAGCACAGAGAAGAGATGATGAGCACTTGACCTAGGCTGATGGCTGCATGGAGAGAAGGAGGCATATTGGAGAGATATTGTGTAGATAGAAATAATAAGATCTAGCAAGCAATTGGATATGAGGAATAAGAGAGTAGCAGATTGAGGAAGACCCTGAGGATACAAACCTAGATGCCTGAAAGTACTGCCCATACAAGAAAAAAATGTTAGGAAGAGGGGTGAGTTTGGGGGAAAATATAGTAATTCTTCTATGGACTTATTAAATTTGAGATACCTTTAAAGGTTAGCCTTAAAGAATGAAATGAAGGAAGCTCATAATTTCCATCTCTCACTCAGGAGAATAAATAAGTACTTCAATTGTACCTCACAGGATATTAAGCAACCCCTTGTGACTCAACTCACTATCTCTATGACTTCCCAGATCAAAACATATTACCCTAATCAACATTTCATGTATGTTGTTCCTGCCAATTAGAATGTAAGCTACTTGAAAGAAGGGATTGTCTCTTTTGAATTTGTATTCCCAGTACTTAGAACAGTGCATGTCACAAGGAAAGGGAATAATAAATATTTTTTCTAATGTATTCATTAATTTTGTCTTTTCATCATTCATTCAAAACATTGCCATGGACCATGAAGTCCTGGGTATATTTAGTAGTCTGGAAAGACATCTGGTTTTCTGACCCTAATATATCTTGTGGCAGGTTATCTCTCCCCTAGGTATTCTCCATCGTCTAAGCATATACCTTTGGCATTGGCCTTATTCTGGGCCTCCCACTTCCCCCATATCTATCTAGAAGCTTTCATGACCCAAGTTTGAAAGTCTTTCCACTTTCTTTCCTCTAACTCTTCTTAACCCTCTACTAAATTCTGGTTTCTGACACCATCATTCAACCTAAGTTTCTCTCTCTAAAGACAAATCTAATAGCCTTTTCCCAGTCCTAATTCTTCTTTACCTCTCTATAGCCTTTAAAACTACCCACCTCTTCTCCTTAATTCTTTCTTCTGTCTAGTTTTTTCATGACACTACTATACTCTAGTTCTCATATTAACTATCCAACCATTCCTGGTTAGTCTTTTTTATCATATCTTTATCCATGTGACTCTCATTAGCCATGGAGGGCCCTTGATGTCCAATGCAGCATCGTCTTCTCATCTTTTTATATACTATTTCATTTGATGATCTTATCAGTTCCTGGGGACTCAATGGTCATCTGCATGGTGATGATTCTCACATCTACTTCTCAAGCTTTACACTCTCTGATGAGATCTCCAACTGTGTATGGGGCTTCTCAATGCCCTGTAGAAATCCAAACTCAATATGTCCAAACTTATTTCAAACATTATTGTTCTCCCTAACCTTTTACCTTCTTCTAACCTCCCTATTACTCTTGAGGGTATCATAATCCTTTCAGTCACCTAGGTTTGCAATCAAAGTGTCATCCCGGACTCATCATTCTCTATCACCCCTCCACATCCAAACTTTTAAGGCCTGTCAATTACACCTTTATTATAGCTTCTATATATGTACTCTGGCTGTGGGTTTAGGCTTCAGAAGAGAATGGATAATTAAGGGGGGGGGGGGAGAATCTGGTCAGATTTCTAGACTCCCTTATAAAATATAGTAATGATAGACTTGAGAACAGGTGCAGAAAACATTTAACCAATAGTCATATAAAATGTACATTGCCTTAAGTTATGCATGTCCAGGGGTGGCTAGGTGGCCCAGTGAGCCGGCACCGGAGTCAGGACGACCCAGGATCAGTTATGGCCTCAGATACTTAACACCCACACCAACAAAAAAAAAAAAAACTGGCCATGTAACCTTAGGCAAGTTACTTAACCCCAACTGCTTCAAAGAATAAGATATGCATGTCCAATTAATAGTTTTAATCTGAAAATTATGTGAAGTAGAAAATTGCCCAGACATACCTTTGAAGAGAGAATTGAGAGCAGGAGGTACAAGATAAGAAAAATATCAGCACATGTGGGTGGTAATTCAAAGGAGACAGTATTAGAAAATACCTAGATGCAAAATGACAGCCTAGATATCTACACCCAAATCCATGATGAATAGGTGATAAGATGAACTAGAGATATTAATTTAAAAAGGTAAATGCAACAGAGGTGTACTGAGACTTCGTGGAAGGAATGGGTTGCATGACTAGAAATAGTTATGAAAAGAAAGATTATATTCAAAATGCACAGTAAAACACTAAATATTTGGAGTTATTATATTTTAGAGTATAATCAATTCAACAAATATTTATTAATATCTTGCTAAGCTTTAGCATTGTTTTAGTGTTGTTGATACAAAGATTAAAAAAAATGAATTGTCCTTCATTTCAAATAACATATAGTTTATTAATAATGGGTTAGACCAGGGTTGGAGAACCTGTAGCCTCAAGGCCACATGTCACCTTCCAGGTCCTTGGTATGACCTTTTGACTGAGTTCAAGTTTTACAGAATAAATCCTTTTATTAGGGGGATTTGTTCTGCAAAGATTGTATTCAGTCAAAGGGCCATACTTGAGGACCTAGATGGCCATATGTGGCCTAAAGGCCACAGGTTCTCCACCCCTGGGTTAGACAAATACACAAGAAAGGAACATTCAAGGTAGAAGGTAATAGATGCAAAATAGAAGTGAAGCAGTCTAAGACAATCTATTAAGAGATTGTTTTCAATTTCATATTGGGAACACTTCATAGAGGAGGTGATATCTAAGCTGGGCCTTTAAGGAAGAGCAACATTTAAACATAAATTAGTTAGGAGTGCATTATAGGCATAGAGATTTTGCATATGAAGCCATGAATTCATAAGAACATATAATGATTACAGTAAAAATCATTTCATGCTATTGGAATTTAGATTCCAAAAGAGTGTGAAATAACACTACAATAATAGATGGAGCCAGATTGTGTGTTGCTCTGCATGTCCAGCTTATAATTTATTCCATAGACAATAGAGATCCCATGAATATTTTCGAGCAGGTGAGTGACATGATCAAGGTGGAATTGGAAAAATATTGGCAATGTCTGAAGAACAGAATGGTTAAGAGATGCAAAAATATGTAAGAAGCTTTATGTATTTCCTGAAGGTAATATCTTCAAGGAAGAGTTAAATACTAAGAATTCAGCCACTGACTTAAATTAATGCTGGTATAATTAATTCATCCATAGAAAATTTTTGAAGTTAGAAGAAAATTTAAATTCCTTCTCTAACTTCACATTATTTTTGAAAAGTACAGTTATATAGAATTTATGTTCACAAAATCCTTAAATATTATTTCATTTGATCCCCACAATATGATATTCATATATCATAATTTGTTTAGCCATTCTGAAATTTATGGGTACTCACTTTAGTTTCTAGTATTTTTCTACAACAAAAAGCTGCTACAAAAAGTTTTTGACATTTGATACCATCTCTTCTTCTTCTTCTTCTTCTTCTTCTTCTTCTTCTTCTTCTTCTTCTTCTTCTTCTTCTTCTTCTTCTGCTTCTTCTTCTTCTTCTGCTTCTTCTTCCTCTTCTTCTGCTTCTTCTTCTGCTTCTTCTTCTTCCTCCCTTTCTCTTCTGCCTCACTTTTTAATGACTAGAAGTTTTTATTGCTAGGTCAAAGTATATATGCACTATATAAAGCAATAAATAAAAATATTGGAGGGACATAGAGATAGATGCTGGATAGACCATGTGAACCAGTTTAAATGGCAACCTATTTACTTTCTAAAAGGAAATTCATATTTGTGTGTGTGTGTATGTGTGTGTGTGTGTGTGTGATGAACTGAATTGAATCAAAAGTTTAGTAGGTAAGTCTGTGGAAACAATCACTTGATTGCACGGGCAAAGAAAGAAGAAAAAATGGAATTTTCTTTCTTCCACTAATGCCAACATACCTAAATGGCAGGACTTGCTGCTATAATTAATGGTCAGCTATAAAAGCTAGTGAAGTAGTGAAGCACTCAGATAAGGTCTACCAACATTCTCCTCCAAAAATAAAAAAGCATTAAAATAATGCCTCATCCACCCATTACCATTGATTTTGGTATATGGTGTTAGATAATGGTCTATACCCAGGTTCTGCCATACTATATTCCAGTTTTCCCAGAAGTTTTTGTCAAATAGAGAGTTCTTAACCCAAAAATTTGGGTCTTTGAATTTATCAAACAGTAGATTACTATAATCATTGACTGATAAGTCTCATGTTCCTAGTCTGTTCCATTGATCTGCTGCTCTATTCCTCAGCCAGTACCAAGTAGTTTTGATGACTGCTACTTTATAATACAGATTAAAATCTGGTATATCTAGGCCACCTTTCCCAGCACTTCTTTTCACTAATTCCTTTGATATTCTAGACCTTTTGTTCTTCCAAATGAATTTTGTTACTATATTTTCTAGTTCTATAAAGTAATTTTTTTTGGTAAATTGATTGGTATGGCACTAAATATGTAATTTAATTTAGGTAAAATTGCCATTTTTATTATATTAGCTCAATCCAGACACAAGAATTTTTTATGTTTTTCCAATTAATTAGATCTGACTTTATTTGTATGAAAAGTGCTTTGTAGTTATGTTCATATAGGTACTTTCAAGCATTTTTGATGAAAAAACCAGAGTTGAATAGAAAATTTGACATTCAGATACAAGCAAGAGAAGCATGAGAAGGTAAACAGGGAAAAGAAATCTTAAGGAACTTATCAAAATTGAACTATTTACATTCCTACATGAAAAAACGATAATTGTAACTTATGAAACTTTTCTCAGTAGGAGAATAGTTGAAGGGAATAGAAATGTATACACACACACACACACACACACACATATATATATATATACATATCTATATAGGAGGGTATATGGGCATATGAATACATATGTATGTATATCAGTTGAATAGAAAGGGATGATACTTAAAAGGTGAAATTGAGAGGTGAGAGGGGAATAAAATGAGAGGAGATGGGGAGAGACAGAATGGGGTAAATTATCCCATGTAGAAGAGGCTGTTACAATGAAGGGGAACTGAAAACTGTTACAATGGAGGGGAAGAATAGAAAGGCAAAAGGGAATGGGTCAACCTTATTCTCATTGAATTTGGCTTAGGGAGGGAATGACATATATATATAAAATAGGGTATCTCACCCTACAGGAGAGTAGGGAGGAAGGGGATGAGAGGGGGGATGATGGAGGAGAGGGCAGCTTGGTGGGAAGGGAAATTGAAAGCACCCACTTTTGAAAAGGGACAGGGTCAAAGTAGAGAATAGAACAAGTGGGGCTCGGGATAGGATGGAGGGAAATATAGTCAGTCTTTTACAATATATCCACTATGGAAATGTTTTGTATAGCTACACATGTAAAACTTATATTGAATTGCTTATCTTCCCAGTAAGGGTGGATGACAAGGGAGAAAGGGAAAGAATCTAGAATCCAAAGTTTTAAAATCAAATGTTTAATTTTTTTTTTACATGCAACTGGGAAATAAGATATATAGGCACTGGGGTATAGAGATCCATCTTGCCCTACTTGAAAGTCAGAGGGGGAATGGGGAAGCATAAAAGAGACAGCAGATTGGGGGAGGGGGTATACAGTGAGATAACTCTTTTGGGGTGGTGGATAGCAGAAAGATGGGGAGAAAATAATACCTTAAAATTGAGATTTAGACATGTGGATGCTAATGGCCCCACAAAACACCAAGAAACAATATAACAAAATCAAAGAATGGGAAAAAAAAACCCAGGAAAATATTCAGTATCTTATTGGAGAATAATGACCTGAAATAGATCACAGAGAAATATTGTTTTCAAAAACATATTTGTTTTCAGAACTAGTTCTGGGAGTCTTTGGGTGTTTTAAGTACTTCCAAGGTGGTAAGGTCTAAGGAGATGTGTCATCTTTGCTCTTCTGTCTCATGCTCTTGTCTTTATGTAGGAATGGATCTTGTTCCCCCATAACTACAAGTGTTAGTATTCCTCTTGGTTCAGGAACCATGACCAGGTCCCCTATTCTTCTAAACCCCTATCACTGGTGCTCCTTCCTGCTTTGGGATTGAGACCAGGGTCTCTTGTGCCTTTGGGAATGATCAAAAACATTCTTCTTAATTCTGGAACTGTGACCATGTTTCTTGTTCCCTTGTGGTCAGAGTGCTAGTGCTCCTCTTCTCTCTGGGACTGCAACCCAGAAATGCATATGGGAAATGCAACAGGATCCTAAAAAAAACTAACAAAGGGTCCCTGTATTCTCTTTCTGACCAGTTGTCTGATTCTTTTGCTCTCTTTGGTTTGAGAATTCCCACAGCTAATGCTGCCCCTTATGCAGCTACTTCCAAAGGTTTCTTCTGATACTGTGGCCTACACTTCACTCTAGATCAATCAACACCTTAGACCTATCTTTATAATATCCCAAGTATTCTTGGGTTACAAAATTATTTTTACCTAACCTTTTGTTTGTTCTCCCAGAATTCAATTTGAGGAGCTATTTTAAAGTCATCTGGAAAGTAATTGAGAGAGTTCAGATGAGTTCCTTCTCCTACTCTGACATCTTAGCTTCACTCAGAAATTTATTATGCTTATATTTTTTTCTATTTCTTCAAAATAAGTTAAATTTTCCACTTAATATCTTGTCAACATTAGCCAATACGTAAATGGTTAAAGTTATGAGCAAATAATGCTCAAAAAGAGAATTATAAATTATTCACAAACATATGAATGCTCTAAATCTCTAAGAGAGAGAGAGAGAGAGAGAGAGAGAGAGAGAGAGAGAGAGAGAGAGAGAGAAACAGACATCAAAATAATCCTGAGGTTTTACCTGATACCCAGCAAATTGACAAAGACAATGAAAGATGGAAATAGTGTCACCTGGGTCAAGGAAAGATAAACACAATACTGCATTGTTGCTAGAACTGAAAAATCAGTTTAAAAAAACACCTTTTTGGAAATAAATTGGATTATGCACATAAAATGAGTAAATGAACATGTCCTTTCATTCTTATTTTCCCTTCCTCCCACCCCTGATAATCTACTTCTATGTACCCCAAGAATGGCATATATAATAAGAAATTATCCATATGTATATCAAAATATCCAAAACAGCACTTAATTTTGGTAAATGTTCACTGATGAGGAAAATGCTGAACAAATTGAGACACATGCATATCATGGCCTTTTTTGTGCTCTGAAAAGTGATGAATATTAGAGTGGAAGGATAGAAAGATCCATATGAACATTTGCAAAATAAAATGACCAGAGCAAAGAAAACAGCATACACAACAACTACAATAATATATACTGAAAGAACAATAACCACAAAATTACTGAATGTGAATATAGTTAAACTATAAAGAACAATCATGAACCCAAAGAAGAGATAGGAGAAGATATCCTCTCTCACTCTTTTGTCTGGATGTGGCACATTGAATATGCCATCAGGATTTTTATGTATTGAGTGTTTTTCTTGACTGTTTTTTTTTTACTTTTTTTATGTTCTTTATCATATGGGAGGAAGAGGGAAAAGGATGCAGAAGGGAATAATGTGAGTGATGTAAAAACAAAATAATTTAATGAATCATTTTCAATTCAAATATTTAATTAAACATTTATTTTCACAGTTCCTATACCTAAACCATTAATTTAATTTGGCATTGCAGCAATGCTTCAGTCAGAGTAAGGACTTGCATAGAACTCTAAAACAAAATCTGGTCTCAAACTGAATGATCTCAAAACAATTCAAATGTTTTATAAAAAAAAAACAGAACTGCAAATGACTAACTAGAATATTGGTAGGAAGACTGAAATTGATTTATGAGCTAGTTTTTCCTCATTCAAAACTTTACCCTTGGCAACAGCCATTCATTGAAAATAGTGATTACTAAAAGATAATGTATTTTCTATCCCCTGAAAAATGTTCTTCTTGCATTTTATGTCATTACACTTATGGTTGGTTGTATCTCTATGAAAGTCAATATTTATGTTAAAACTGAAAAATTGTGGCAGTCATCCAGCTATTTTCTGAAATGGAGCTGTTTTGCATCATGGGAATGATATCTTTGGGTGATTAAACATATTTTTAAATTCAGACATTCAACAGATATTGATAAAGTCTGAATTATATTTAAAAATTGTCTACTGTACTTATCCATGTAGCCAAATAAGTTATTTCAGTGACTTCTTCCTATCATAAATTATATCCTAAATATCTCATGCCAATAAACAGAATTGTCTACATTCATTTATCTTAAATTCCCTGAATTTTCATAATACATACTTCTATTAATAAACCTTTCTTCAAATCTAATCCTCTCTCCCCAAAAAATGTAAAAAAAATCAAACTATACCAAAGTCTTCCCAAAATAATCCATCTTTTACATTTTTAATGCAGATATCCCATTAAGTAATTTTAACAATAGCTTTTTTTTTTGAGGCAATCGAGGTTAAGTGACTCACTCAATATAAGACAGCTGGTAAGTATCTGAGGCTAGATTTGAACTCTGGTCTTCCTGATTCCAGGACTGGTGCTCTATTCACTACAACATCTAACTGCCCTTGAACAATAGCTTCTTAAGAATATCTTCCAATTTAATAGCTCTTTTTGATTAATGGAATATGAGAAGATTGAATGAATTAATAAATGAAAAAGCACTTATTAAACACCTATTACAAGCCAAGCACTGTGCTACATTGGTATGATAATTACTTGGGATAGAGTAATATAATTAAATTTATTTACATACAATTAATCAAAAAATTTACAATAAAAAGATTAATATGTTGTGTGCTACTTGAGCTGAAATCAATTAACTTACATGATTTGGAACTGAATCAACAGATACTTATTAAATTTTTACTGTGTTCCAGACTCTGTGATAAGCCCTCAGGGAAGAAAGTGAAGAAAAAATGGCAGTCCCTGTTTTCAAGGATCTCACAGTTTAATGGAGAAGACAACAGGAAAACAATTACATACAATCAAAATATAAACAGAATAAATTGAAAATAATATAGGGAGAGCATAAGGATTAACACTGATCTTGAAAACATTTTTGTAGACATTCATATTTTATCTCAGACTTGAAAGCAGACAGAAGGCCCAAGAAGAAAGAAATTCTAGAAATTGGGGTCAGCTAGTGACAATTTCCAGAGTTAGAAGATGGAGTATCACTGCATTACAGAGTATGTGAGAATGTGTAATATGTAAGAAAAGTGGAAAGGTAGGAGCTAATTAGTTATGAAAGGCTTTGAAAACATAGGTTTCTTGGTGGGGGGAGTTTAAGGGGGTTGTATTTTGTTTGTTTTTTGAAGGTGATAGGGATCCATTGGATTTTATTGAACAAAGAGGGGACATGATAAGACCTGCATGGAAGATGGATGGGAATGGAAAGATATTTGAAGCAGGGAGATCAGTAAGAAAGCTATTTCAATAGTCAAGGCATAAGGTAATGAGGGTGGTAGCTTGAAGAGAAAACAGAGTATGCTTATTCAAGAGATATTATAAAGGTAAAATCTATAGAATTTGAAACAACTTGAATATGTGGGGAGCATGATGAGAGAGAATGAAGGATATCATTTGAGTTTTGAGCTTGGATGCCTGGGTAATATTCGTGATAGTAATACAGTAGTAAGGAGAAGGAAGGATTTGGTTTAGGAAAGATTATAGGTTCATGTCTGGACATGTTGTCTTTAAGATATGAAATGGACATCTAATTTAAAATTCCAATAGGAAGAATAGGAAAATGAAATGTGAGGCTAGAGGCTAAAAGAGAGGTTAGAGCAGGATAATTAGATCTGAAAAGCATAAGCATAGAGATAATAATTTAATCCATTAGAGCTGATGATAGATATAAGTAAGTAAAATAGTACAGAGGGATAAAAGTGGGCTCTAAGACTCAGACATGGTTAGTGAACATGACCTAATGAAAGTCTATGGAAAAGAGACGGAGTAGTCAGATGTATAGAAGGAGAATCAGAAAAGAAGTGTCACAAAAAACCTAGAAGGAAGAATTTATCAAAGAGAAGGAAGGAAACAAACATTTATTAACAGATTACTATATGTCAAGCATGGTGCTAAGCACATTAACAAACATTATTTCATTTTATTATCACAACAGACTTGCCTAAGGTCACATAGCTAGTGAATGTCTTGGGCTGGATTTAAATTCAGAAAAGGCTTTTTTGACATCTTCAAGGGCTAAAAAGAATTCAAAAAAGAGGATTAAGAGAAAAAATAGATTTGGCAACTAAGAGATCACAGTAATTTTGGAGAATATAGTTTCAATTGAATGATGAGGTCAGAGGTCAGACTCCAGGGAATTAAGAAGAGAATGAAACAAAAAGAAGTAGAGAAATCAATTGTAAATAGTAAAAAAAGATATAAAAAAAAACCCGCAATATAACAAATTTGCTACAATAGCAAAAGAACAAAGGGATACAACAATGCTTAAAGAGAATGGTTGGATCAAATGAAGTTTTGGAGGTTTGGGGGGGCAGGCTAGGAGGGGTGAGGACAGAGGAGATATTGGCATGTTTGTAGGCAGTAGGGATATATCTGCAAATAGAAATTGATAAGTGAGAGTTGGAGTGATATAGGGTTCAATCTTTTGGAGTAAATTGGATGAAATGGCAACAGTAATGCATGTAGAAAAAGTTACCTTTGCAAGAAACAAGGTCACCTCTTCAGGTGAGACAAGAATGGAGGAGATAGTGGTAGAAGGTATGTAAGTATTGAAAGATGAGAAAGAAGGGAAAGCAGGAAGCTCTTGGAAAATAGTTTCCTTTTTGCTTTAGTGAAATATAAGGTGATATTTTCAATTGAAAGTATTGAGACAGAGGGAGCTATGGGAATTTTGATGAAAGCAACTGAGATGAGTGGGTCTGTGAGTCTATTAGGGAGGTGTAAAAAATTGCCTTCCTGGACTGAAGACCCAATGAGCCTAGTTAACGCAGTTGTGTTATCTTCATTTTCTTTCTTTTTTTTTTTTGGAGGGCAATTGAGGTTAATTAACTTGCCCAAGGTTACAAGGCTAGTTGTGTGTGTGTGTGTGTGTGTGTGTGTGTGTGTGTGTGTGTGTGTGTATGGGTTGGTGTCCTCCTGATTCCGGGGCGAGTGCTTTACTCCCTGTGCCACCTAGCTACCCCTAATGCCACCTAGCTGCCCCTCTATCTTCATTTTCAATCAACAGCATTGTGCATGTGCTTGTTAAGAGCTACAACTTTCTAATGTTCCCTTGTAATAATATTCAGTTTTTGACACCATAGAGTTAAAAAAAAGGGAGGGGGGGAACAAAACAAAATACTTGTTTAGGACACAATCTAGCTCTCAATTGACTGAGAACTAATGGTGGAATGATGAATTCAATTTGCTTTCCTCTGCTCATGGACTTATGGTCAGCCATTCTAAGTTGTAATGTTAATGGAATCTGAAGATCTTCCATGCCCCTTTGTATTGGCAACTAAGCAGGTACTTAGCACCTTGTTTCAAGTTAACCCCTTGTTCAAGGTATTTAATTAACACAGAAGAAGTTAACACCTTGGGAGGAAGTTGCTGATGTAATAGGAAGGGGCAGAATAGGGAGGAGCTATACCATATGTATGGAAGAGCACAAGCTGAACAGACAGAATTTCCTGGGGTAAGCTTCTTGGAGGCAGGGCAGCTACTACCAGAGAGAGACAGAGAAAGAATTTCTCTCAGCAAGCATCTGGAGGCTGGGCTGCTACTACTGAAGACTCAACTCAGATTTGAGAACTGAGAACTGACTCAGAACTCAGACTTGAGGTGGCAAGACTTTCAAGGGCCAACTGGAGCTACTCAAGACTGAGGAAGTATGACTGTGGTGCCAGTATTTTGTACAAATGTTGTTGTGGCTTTGTTGATGTTTATGAATGGTACTGTGGCTTTGTTAAGCCTTGTCTTCCAAGGAACAGAGATTGTGAAGGATTTGAGATAGACTGGATGCTGTGAGCTTCAATGTGGAGCAGGAACTGCATGGAGAGCTGGACAAGGAGCTGGGAGCTGTCTGCCTTTGAACTCAGATAGCAGTTAGTTAGATTCAGGCAGGAGCTGGGACCATGGAAGAGGAACCATGGAAGCTGAAAGCCTGCCCTGAGTCAAGATGAAAAGATGTCTCTATAGGTACTGACTAGTGACTGATGAAATTGTCTGAGTAGTGACTGATGAAATTATAATTTACTTGTGACCAAGGGGTGGAGGGCTTTTGGACTTTCCACTACCCCTTAAGAGGGTACTGAGTAGTGGCTGTTGAAGTTGTAACTTAATTGCACCCCATGGGTGGATAATTTTGACTTTTGTACTTTGTGACTCTTAAGTTTTTTCTTGAGTTATTAAATGATTGTACTTTGTTGAAAATTATGGGACTACTTTGGTGAAAACTTATGTGGCCATTTTAGTGATAAGTTGTTGAGTTGTGACATGAAGAATGCTGTATGTTGATTTTCTGTAATGTTATAACATTCTGAATGCTGTACCTTAATTTTCTGTAAATATTTTGCTCTGATTTGTTATTGAATAAATAGAGAGTTTGCTATGCTATGTAATCAGTGCCTTGAAAGCTGTTCACCTCAGCAGTCCTCTGGAAAGCTGCTTGTGTTTGGCTTTACAGAAGTCAGCCTAGTGGCAGACCTAAGTGTATGAACATTGTGGATAGAAACTGAAATCATGTAAAAATAATTTCTTGTCCCAAGTAATTTGCATAACAATGTAGTCATTGTGTATACAAATTCAAAAGCTCAATGATACCTGCCTTAAAGAACTTTACATTCTAAAAGGGGGAGATGCAGGAAAGAAAGTGACCAGGAAAGATTGTTTGGGTCAGCTGAGTTAGGGGGATTATTAGTGGATCTATAATATAGACAGTAACTGTGACTTTTCCAGTAGCAGTTGATTTTATTACTCTTCCTAAACATGAGCAAGAGATAGATACTTCATATGCTTAAACTCTTGATCACTATTAATCAAAGGAAATATTTCAATGGGACTATGACATCCCTGATATTTAAAGTGCTATAAAAAGATAATACTTCCTTACCATTCACAGGAATGACCTCTTCACAATGCATCAAAAACTATAAGTTGTTTCATAGGTAATATTCACACACATACATACATGCAGACACATACATTCCAAGTTCTATTAGATAGATCTCCTAATAGATAAGAACTGAATTACAGAATAGTTAGAAAAAGTGGGTGGGACGGGACATAAACCAGTAGTGTATGGAGTTACTTTGGCACAGGAATTTCAGGAGTAGAACATTTCTAGCCAGGATCACTCCATGAGAAAACAGAACATGGCTAATGCTGATTATTGTCACAGTCTGAATACATCTAATGCCCAGCACTCTCTGGTTGCTCTACCCTCCAAAACTTCATGGGGCTGCAAGGGCAAAAAAGGGAAAGGTCAATCAGGAATCATGCTGTCATTTCCTAATGAACAGCCCTCCACTCCCTGTTGCCAAATTTCCTCTTTGTTTTAGCGGGTTCTGTAATGACAACCTTCCTCCAACTCCCCTTGCCACCCACCCTCAAAAAAGAATTTGTTTTCAGGTCAGTTATGTCAAGTGAGTGAGCAATATGAAGTATATCTTTCTGGAAAATGCTACTAGGGATTATGGCAGGATTATTTGTTCTTCTGTCATTTGTTTTCTTTAGCTATTTGATTGATCTACACACACAAACACACACACACACACACACACACCATGAAGTAAGTCAAACCAGTTGCCATTTTGCCCTGCAGACAAGTCACAGGAGTAAAAACAAACATCAGCTGTAGCAGATTGGTACAGCTGCCCAGAGCTGTGCATGTCACTGCTGTCTGATTCCCTTTTTTTGGCAATTTTAATGAAGTAAAACCCTTGTATGGAACTATAATGCATCATTCCAATTGAGAACCCTGCTTCTGTAAACAAAGGGAAGGTAGATTCCTATGGAGGTAGGTTGGTGATACAGTAGATAGAATGCTGAGTTTTGAGTCAGGAAAACCTGAGTTAAATTTCTGCCTTAGAAATTTATAATTTATGTGACCTTGGTAAATAATTTGTCTTCTCTGTGGCTCAGTTTGATCCTCTCTAAAATGTAAGAGTGGATAAAATGTCCTGAAATGTCACTAAAGCTGCAATTCTATAATCCACTAAAAATCAACTATTACTAATTTGAGAGTGAGTTGATTAAGAGCCAGATAGAGCCCTCTCATAGACAGACTCTCATAGAGAGACTATTCAGTATTTGAAGGAACCATAGAGGTGACCTTATTTGAAACCCCTCAGTTATAGAGAAAGAAACAAAGAATCAGAATTAGTGAATGACCAATGACTCGAATCTAGAGCTCTTGGCTTCCAGTCCATTACTCTTTCAACAGGGTGTTGAAATTTAACCTATAGATATATTTCTAAAGTTGGTTAAGGTACACAGGTCCTTCCTGAGCACTGTTCCTTTTTTAAACATTCAGAAAACCAGTTGAGGCAACCTTTCTTAGGTACACTCTGGACCCAAACTCATCTACATTAGAGAAGAGAGGATGGTCCAGCAGCCTCCTTCCCTAAGAGTACTTGGTAGTAGTAGAGTAGTGTAGAGTAACATATGGGTGATGCACAGCTTGTACATTCACTGCTATGTATGATCTCTTCCTCGGCCATGACTTGAAATCACTACTGTAGCCATAATGAACTCAGAGGCACGTGCCATAATCTTTCACATTTTTTGTTAAGGTAAATAAAACCTGTACCATATTCGATGTATTGTAAATCTGGGTGCTTTCATTGAGCTTAGGATCCGTTTACTTTTCTTTTTTTCTTTTTTCTTTTTTAATATTTAACAAAAGTTTACTTTAACAATAGCATGGAAAGAATAATTAGCAAAGATGAGGATTCAATTGGAGGCAGCTTCCCCTCTATACCCCCTGCCCACCACACCACCTTTGTGTCATGGCAGCATGCTCAGTCACAAAATTCCCACAGAAGTTCAAGCCTGAGGAGCCTTTACTCCTCTGCTACGGTTTTATGTTCAGTCAACTGGGGAGCTATATCATTTGACCCTTACTCCCCTGCCAAACCAATTCTGTCTTGAGGACTGTTTCACTGCCTTTTAGTGAAAAAACTATGCTAAGTGGCAGGGACCTTCCAGTTTTACTAGATGTTACTAACTGTACAAATTAATGCTAGTTCTATCATACCATTCATTTAACTTTTTTCTACATTGTTTTAAAGAGTTTATTTCATTGAATTATATATTTCTAAAACAACTGAAAGAACTATACATCATGTTCATAAATTAACAATGGAAAATTTGAACATAAACACCAACCCCAAATACCAAGTACTCAGACATACGTATAACATATGAACTTTATTAAACAATTGTAATTCAAGAAGTCAGGTAGGCACTTATATTAAAGAGAAATTTGACTAGAGAAAAATTGTATCTTAAACATCGTAAGGCAGCCTACTTGCAGTGGCATTTAACTGTGCTCTGTTGCTGTAAAGAATACAGCTCATGCACAGGTATGGATGAATGATTTGCACATTTTTTCAAGTATTCACTGAATACTACCATATATATATATATGTATATATATATACACATATACATAGTTTGAAAAAAATTTAAGTGAAGAACCCAAATAAACTTCATTTTTGTTTTTCTTTTGGAAGAGGTCTTTAAAAAGAGCAGAATATGTGGTTCTGGCTCTTGAATCATATAATGAACCCATCCAAGACTGTGTTGGACACTCAGTCTCCTCCACTCCTCTTCAGACATCAGATGGGTTTTTGGTACTTGTTTGGAAAGTTCTCTAGGTAACATAACATGCTGGTACTCATAGTGCTCATCAAAATACTTGACCCAGTAGTAGATATGCTTGTGGGCCATGCTGATGGCAGCTCAGAGTCCCAAAGAGCTATACAGGTGCCAAGCAGCAGCACCAAGGAAGATGCCAGTGAAGCTGAAGCAGTGACGGAAACAACAAGTAACCATCCATTTACTTTTCTATAAAGACCAGACTCCCTGGGGTATACTTCAGATTACTGCAGAAGAAGGGACAGAAGAAAGAAAAAAAAAGTTGAGTAAGATTATTAAGTGGCTAAGAATTTTTTTTCCCAAAAAAGTGGAAAAGATCCAAGGAAGATACTTGGGAGTTGAGCTGTATAGGTCTACACATATCCCTTCTAATATCTTGACCTATTGTATCTGCATATGAAAGTCCAAGGATGTGACTCAGGTTGAATCAAGTCTGTAAGTATTCACTCAACATTCTAAGCATGGAGAAAATGCCCAAAGCCAAGAGTTGGAGTGTTTTGTTCATGGAACAGCAAAGAGTCCAGTGTCATTGGATCAGAATACATGGTAATAGTAAAGGTTTTAGAAGACTAGAATCAGGGGGTGGGAGGAATGCTACACTATAAAAGGCTTTTGACCCAAAGGAAACTATTAGATTCCTTTAAGAATGAGTTCAAGTGCCACTCCTACAAAGGGGTTATTTCCTCACTTGCTAGTACTCTCTTCTAGTAATTACTTTGTATACATGTTGTATGTATTATTTTTTTTATCCCAAAAGCACACTGTTTTCCCATAATAAAATTTAAGTTCTTGAAGGCTAGGAGCATTTTTTACCTTACTCAGACACTAGAAAAAGTTTACCACCAGTGCCTGGCATAAAGTGTACTCTTAATAAATGTTTGTGAAATAAGTGTATGAAGGAATAAATATATGAACTTCCTATAGAGTTATGCCGGGCTCTGTGTCATTTAGCCTTTTTTATTAATGACTTAGATTGTCATTGGATTTCATCTCCTTGAGGTAGATGAAATGTTCGTTAGATTTTCAGAAATTGCAAAGGCAAAAATGTAACCAAGTGGATAATAGCTTTCAGAAAGATCTTGGCAGGTAGGAACATAGAATCATATCTAAGAAGACAAAAATTTATAGTGATCAATGTTAGCATTGATTACACATGGGTTCAAAAAATCAACTTCACAAGCACAATATCTGTATGCCTGTCATCTATACCACAGAATCCTACTAATAACTTGGCCAAATGCATGTGCATATGAAAGTTCAGGTGTGTGGCTCAGTTTCAATCAAATCTGTGAGTATTCAGTCAACATTTATTATGTGTCAAATATCATGCTAAATTCTTGGGACACACACACACACACAAAAGACATACATATAGGATTTTACAAATACAATTTTTATAGAACTAGATGTAATACGTTTAAATACATATACATGTATGTGTATATAATATATGTATGTCTATATATAAATTGTGTGTACTAGTAATCTGTTTTCCTAGTTATTTTGCCTTCTATCTTGCCGTATATGGTGTTGAACATGTCCATTTAATTCAATTCATACACAAAAGATCTAAAGAATATTTTTGCTTATTTTTATAACTGAAAATAAATAGAATTATAATATATAGTTATTTATAAATATGAATAAGCAACTTACTACTTAGTTCCTCTTATTGATCAAATTTCCTGTATATAATCCATTATAAATATCCAAGATTACTAAATCTTTGCAGACACTGAAAACAGTGCAATGAATAATACATTTTAAAAGCTTCTCAGTTCAATCACTGTTATGTGGTCTCTCTAATTATTGAATTTTAGAATTCATTTAAAAATGTCATTTCAAAATCAGCACCTTTAAACACCAAAAAAAGTATTCACACACTACTTATGATAGTAATCAGATAGTAATCTAATTTATAAAAATGTTAACTAAAAAGCCTATAGAAATCACTGAATAACATGAGTTAAACATCACTTTCCCTCTAAAAAATCACATGTAATAATTGCAATGTATACACACAACACCTATTCTAATAAATTAAAAACAACTTATGGACACTTTTTTTTTGCTTAGAGGCTCATTTCTAAGGTGAATACACATACATAATCTTCAAAATAAGTTTAAACAACAGTTTTGAAATGCTCTGACATCTTAAAGTTTTCAATTATTAACAATTTAGGATTGAGAGATTTTCTCAACAAGAGTTTAGTAGTTAGTTGATTACAATGTTTCCAAATATTCATTACCTTTATTTTAATAATTCATACAATTCCAATTAGCATGTATTTCCATGGTTTTTTCATGTTTCATGGCAATTGTAAAGTATGCCACATGTAGTTTTTGGTCTTTTGTTTTTTAAAATACTTTTCCAAGGTTTTGTGGTCTATGGAATGATAATATAATGGATAACTGAACTAGTTTGAGATTTGAGAATTTATATAAAATATTCAGTGTTATCCTGAATTGTAACATGAAAATACAGAGAGGAACTTAAAGAAATATTCTAAACTTGTTCTCATAGAGACTAAATATGTGTATGTATGTATTATGTACATATGTATGTGTGTATGTGTAATATTTTCTTCAAGAATTTAGCCACATTATCACTTCAATCAATAATCACTTATTGAATATCAATAAAGGTACTATAATGTGTCAGTATATCATTGATTGTCCAGGGAACATTTTATTGTTTCAACAATTCTCTTCATATTTATATTCAATGATTTTGGTCCTTGAGTACACAGAAGATGCTCAGTTTTACAGAAAGATCTTGGTTCAATAAAGCGCATGCTAGGCATGTGGAGATCTTTTTTCAAATCCTCCCTCTGACACTAGATGACCCTCAGTAAAATCACTTACCTTCTATGGATTTCAGGAAACTCTGCAGTACTTGTCTAAGAGAATGAGTGGTTTGAGGTCTGAATTATTGGAAAGAGTGTCTTGGAGAGAATTCACACAGAAGCCTATGGTGGTCTCCACATGGTTGAAATCACAGGACTTTTGTGGAAAGCTTCATCGTGAATATACTATGATATACCATCTTTAGTCATCTATACATAGAATTATAATATTATATATTGAGAAATATCTATATGAGGTTAGTTAATTCAGGTTTCTACTTCATAGTTGACCCTATATAGTCAAAGAAGTCAGTTCTTACCAATATCTGATGTGATTTGAGAGATGAAGAAAGTGCATGTACCTGTTCTACCCATTCCTGCTCTGATAGCAAGAACAATAAAAAACATGCTTTCCTGCATGATCAAGAAAAGTCTCTTTTTATAATAATTCCTTTCTTCTCTAGCATCTTAAAGCAAAAAGAATTCTGAGACAAAAGGCTGATCGCCTCCTCTTGTCATTTTCTTTTAAAAGGATTTCCTTAAAGAAAAGGGAAAGACAAAGGAACTTTTACAAAAGCGTCTTCAGTTCATTTGCCACTGTTTCCTTTGTTTCTCCTAGTAGATATGCTTACATTTTACAATGTCGGAAACAACTTTCATTGGATCTACTTACCCATTTAACATGCAATTTGCTCCCACTCTTGCTCTCACATATCATAACTAGATTTCTGAATGCTTTTTCTAGTCCCATTGCCACCCTATCTCTATAATCCACTCTCTCCTTATTATGTGAGTGTTCTTACTCTTCCATAAAACTACAAAATTTCTTTGTATTGGTAATGTAAATGGGAAAATTTTTCCCATTCATTAATAGGCCCATATGACCATATGAGTTACATGGAAGCCTGAGCCACATGAGTCTGTGGTGGGAGGAGCTTACTGAACGGGTAGAACAGGAAGGGTGGAGCAGAGTCCAGAGGAAGTTGATCAGAGCTGTCAGAGCTGAAGGAGAGAGAGGAAGCAGGCAGTGAGCTGTGAATGTTCATTTGTGGGAAGACCCTATCAGGGGGAAGGTTTGCAGATGGCTGCGTCCCCGGAATGGGTATTGTTTATAGATTTCTTTGTTACTAGGATGGATTTGGCTTTTTGGTGTTGGGATTCATCTTTCTGGTGTTTCAACAAATGTTTTCATTCTGCCTTCCCTGTGGAGAATCTGTTATATTTTGTGATTCAGAATTATGCTGGCATATTCATAGATATCATTGGGGCTGCGAATATTGCATTGGCTACAATGCTATGAACTCTCTTCATTCAAGCCATTTGATAATCTTTAGTTTGATTCTCCTGACTCATCTAATACAAATGAGTGTTTCCCTTCTCTTGAAAAGCTTTAGTTCATTATGACTCTATACTTCTTTTCTTCCCACCTTCCTGGCACCTCTTTCCCCTCCCCAATTTAACTGTAGTCCATAGTTTCAGTAGAATGCCCATATATTCTTCTCCTTTTTGCTTAATAAACTCTCTTTGGGAACTCATCCACCTATGATTTGAAATATCAATTTTTGAAGATAAAGATTTTATATTAACTAGGATAACTTTTCATTCTTTTCCCATTTTCACATATATAGCTATCTGTAAGACATTTCCACTTGGAAATTCTACCAACACATGAGACATCTTATGCTGAAAATGGAATTAATAATTTTCCTGAAATTGTCACCCTTCTAAATTTATGTCAGTTGTAGTACTGTCCTCCTTGTACTTCAGGCTCAAACAACCTACAATTATTTCATATTTTTGTCTACTATCTACATCTAATCTATCACCAGTCTTGAGTTTCATCTTATGCACCCTAAATCTCATCTTTCCATTACTGCATCATAATACAGTAGAGTGAGGAATAAAGTAGTTTGGAGAGAGGGAGAAGATTAATTATTTCCAATAAAGTACAGACCCAATCAATTGTCCCATATCAAGAAGAAATTTCTGTTTCTTTATAGCTGTAAAGCATTTAAATTATTACCCCTTTATACGTGATACACATAGGCATAAATACAGATGAATGAAAATATAAGCATATGTATATGTGTGTAGATATAGATATTGAAAGAGGTATAGATTTATTTTTTATGTAAATATATATACCAAATTCATATTCTAAAATGTAGGTTGAACTCATTTCACTCTCTTACCTTAGAAAATCAAATATAAACTTTTTTCTTTAGAATAATTGGCATTTTATATCCTTCACAGTCTGGTTCCAGTCTATCTTACCCAACTAATTACCCATCACTACTTCTTACCTACTTTTTACTCCAGCCAGGCTGACTTACTTTTTATGCTGCATTGACAATTTACCATCTTCTGCTTGCCTACATTTGCACAGACAAATGACTGGCCTGCTCCCTGTCCTCACCTTTTCCTCTTGAATACCTCCTACGTTTCTTCAAGATTCTGCTCACATGTTACCTCCCTGAAAAACCTTTCCTAGTCAGCCTAGTGATTAATGATTTCCATCACTTTATATTTATTTTATATTTACCTTATATATGTTATATGTACCTTACATTATATTGTCCCTAAACCTGTTCTACTCTATTAAAAGAATGTGAGCTTCTTGATTTTTAATTCAATTCATGAAGTATTTATTAAATTTATACTATGTGCCATATACTGTACTAAGTTCTGGGAATGAAAAAAGAGCCAAAAGACAATCTTTTCCCTCAATGACCATTATCTTTCTTTTATATTTGTATCTCCAGTACCTAGCATGGCTTTTGGTTTATAGTGGTGCAAAATAAATGCTTTTTAAATTATAGAATTAGAGACTGAGAGATATTTACGTAGAAATTATTCATTTCTCTTACATTCGTTGGTTGAATCATTTCATTGGGACTAACAATTTAAGAAGAAATCTCTGTTGGAGGAAAAAGAAATTTAAAGGTGTTCAAGGATTAGTCTTCATAACATCTACAAAATGAGAAGATGCCCAAATAATTATAAAAGATAATATATAATGATTCCAATATGGGAAAGAAGGAAATAATTTTCAGTATGAGAGATACTAGAACTTATTTGATTAATGTTGATAAATTTGTGTTGACCTATCCATTAACTATGTTAGATCACATCCTATTTATACCCAACAGTAGACATAAGAGATGTAGTCTCTGAAAAATTAGACCAATATTCAATGAAGTTGAGTATTAATAGGGTAAATAATAAATATTTCTGTTGTCAGAAATTTGTCAGAATTTTGTCAGAAGTGAAAGATATCTTAGAATTGATCTACTTCTAATCTGCTTATTTTAAAAAGATGAAATGAATAAAAAAGATTTCTAAAATGATATTTATTTTATGATATTATGATATATTAATGATATTCTGTGCTTATTACTTTTAATATTATCCTTCTCCATTTTGTTTACTCCGCAGCCATAGACAAGAATGGTCCAAAAAAAAAAAAAACACCTCAAGGTTAAACTCCAGAGAGCTGAAACAAGTATATTTTCTTGGCAATGATGTGACCTTTCAAATAGCCTTCTTTCCCTTCTGTCAGCAGCCAACTTCATATACTTCCAGGATAAAGGACTGTGATTAAATACTCAAAAAAGTAGTTTGCTTACACGCTTTTATTTTGTTACATGTAGGGACATTTTGACAAAGAAATATTTCATAAATTCAGAGTAGCAAAATGAAATACAAATTTTTGTAATTATCTTCCCTGCTTTTATTTTCTGTAGCTATGTATGAATCATTTCTCTTCTTCTTTGCATTTATATAGCTATGTCATGTTGCAAGTAATCCAACACCTTTATAATTATAGAATTTTCAGCTCCCTGAAGTGGTAAAATCTTCTAAATATTATGAATATCCAATTGGTCATTCTGGTATTAGTCCCAACCATAGTTATCAACAAACACATGCATGCAGGCAGGCACATGCACATATATGATATTCAGCTTAAAATTATTTTTCTTTCTCTAGCCAACCCAAGCATTTCCTTTCAATCACAGACATAAATATGCACTTTGAGATAATGTGAAGAAAAAAAAAACATTTAAATTTTCAATCCTATGGTACTTAAAATCCTTGTGTTCAGCTAACAAATTCTGAGAAGAAATGAAATTTTAGATCATAAAGTGTAAGAGAAATCATATAAATCAGACTTTTATTCCTTGAAGAAATGAGTTAAATGGTTCTATTTCTTGAGTCAAAGTGATAAGTGACAATAATAATAAAATGTTTCTTTAGATAGAATGATAATAACAACAAAAAGATCATTTGTATTTAACATTTAAGCCTTATGAATTATGATCCTGTGACTTGTTTCATAGAAATATACAGGGTTTTCATGGATTCATGGTACCTTATGATCCTTCGCTAACTCCTGGGAGAAAGTATGGCAAAGTGGAAAGGGTGCTAAGTTTGGTGTCAACTAATTCTATCTTGTGCTTCTTAAAACTTGTTTGGTTTTGAATAAATTGTAATCTATTCCACAGGTATAGGAAACTCCTAAATTTGGGAACTCATTTGTAGTTTTTTAGAATTCATAATACTTGTTCTATGTCAGATACCTAGTAAATGTCAGGGGCAGAATTTGAACCTGGGTATCAATAAAAGGCAGCAATGTGAGGTGAAAATAGTGATAGATTTAGAGTGAGAGGATTTGGGTTTACATCCTACTTGTGTGACTTTAGACAGAACACTTTCTGAACATCCATTTCCTCATCTGTAATATGACAGAATTGGAGTGGATAAATTGTGAAGTCCTTTTACATTCTAAAAAGCTGATTCTAGAGCACAACAATGAGTTCTAAAGGAATAGAGCAAATCTCATGGGAGAATAAAAAGAATCCAATATGGCTATTTACTTGATGAGATCAGATCATAATGAAATTTGAGGAAAAGAAAGATTGACAGATAGAAACAGGAAAAAAATGGATAATTTTTGATAGCTATGTAGAGACAATTAGCTTTATGAAAAATAAGTGAAAGATAATTACAAAGGAGGATAGTAGAAGATTAATTCAGTAACTTACAAGTTAGACATTTAAAAGCAAAACGTATGACTCTAAATGCCTACAATCAAGTTAATGGAAAATGTAAGTATTGATAATGAACAAA
This sequence comes from Petaurus breviceps papuanus, assembly GCF_028583685.1. Taxonomy (NCBI): domain Eukaryota; kingdom Metazoa; phylum Chordata; class Mammalia; order Diprotodontia; family Petauridae; genus Petaurus; species Petaurus breviceps. Next base: position 14,915,105 of record NW_027187372.1, read on the forward strand.
ATGTATTTTTTATTATAAAACAATTGCTATATAAGTTTTATCCCCTTACTAGTTTACTAGTTCTTTAAGTTTCAGAGTTAAGTTTTATTTATAGTTATATTTCTCTCAGTAGTTATAATAATACCTTCACCACATTACATGCTTACACTAATGCACATAAAATTGAAATAAAGTAAATATGACCCTATAAGTTAGGTTAATAGCCCTTATTTTCTTTTTAACACTATGATTCTGTGATTTGGATGAAGATGTGGAAGATATTTTTTATCAAATTTATAGATAATACAAAGCTGGGATCAAAAATTACCTTTTAGAAAAAGAGAGTCCAGTGTTGGAGAGATTTTGGAAGGCTGACGGATGTATAAACTCACAAGGTGAAACTTAACAGTAACATATATATATATATATATATATACATATATATATATATATATATATATATTCTGCACTTAGATCTAAAATATCAATGCACAAGCATGGAATAATGGAGACTTGACCACACAGTAATTTATGTGCAAAAATCTTTGTGGTCTGAATTGACCACAAGTTCAATTAAAATTAATAAGTGGAATGTAGATGTCAAAAATCTAATGAAATTTTTATGTTAAAGTAAGTGTCTAAACAAACTGAGCTAGCTGGCTCACTATACTCTGCATCGGTTAGAACACATTTGAAATATTATTTTTGGTTTGGTGAAAAAACCTTGGGAATAGACTTGTCCAACTCTATAGAGAACAAAATTAAGCCACAGAGAGGTGGCACATGTATTGCCCACGTAATATGGGAACCCTAGAGGAAGGGCATGGCTAAGGCACTGCCTCAAAATGGATAAAAAAAGACTGCAAAGACAAAGGTAATAGAATCTTATTATTGTGAGAGGGAGGAAACAAATTCAGGAGTCATCATTGACTACACACCCACAACTGAAGCCTCAACAGGGAATATGAACTGGTCTCAAGCACAGAAAGCATTCTTAGATGAGCTCAAAAAGATCTTTGAAAACCAAGTTAGAGAGGTAGAAGATAAAATTAATAATTATTTTAAAATCAAAATTGTGAAATTAGAAAAACATTACAATGAAGAAAACAGCTCCTTAAAAAGAAAAATGTGGGAACTAAAAATGAAATCTGAACATATGGAAAAAGAGCTTCAAAAATTTAATGAGGAAAAGAATTTGCTAAAAATTAGAATCAACCAAATTGAAGCTAATGACTCCATGAGGCACCAAGAATCAGTCAAACAAAACATCAAGAATGAAAAATTAGAAAAAGAGGTAAAATATCTCAATGGAAAAATAACTGACCTGGAAAACAGATCCAGGAGAGATAATCTGAGATTCATTTCTACCAGAAAATCATGATGAAAAAGTGAGCCTGGACAACATCTTCCAAGAGCTCATCAAGGAAATCTTCCCTGAGATCCTAGAACCAGAGGGTAAAATAGAAATCGAGAGAATCCACTGGACACCTCCTGAAAGAGATCCCAAATTGAAAAGCCCACAAAATGTTGTGGCCAAATTCCAGAACTATCAGATAAAGGAAAAAATACTACAAGCAGCCAGAAAGAAACAATTCAAATATTGTGGAACTACAGGGAGGATCGCACAGGATCTGGCAGCTTCTACAATGAAAGATTGGAGGAACTGGAATATGATTTTTTTCAAGGCAGAAGAGCTCAGGTTACAACCAAGGATCTCCTATCCAGCAAAACTAAGCATAATCTTCCAGGCTAGGAGACGGCCATTCTGTGATATAACAGAGTTCCAGACCTAACTGAAGAAAAAGTCACAGTTCAATGGAAAATTCAACCTCCAATTACAAGACTCAAGAGAGATATAGAAAAGTAAATGGTGAAACACACACACACACACACAAACACAACTTGTTATTTAATAAGAGCAAACAGTTTATATCCCTATATGGGAAGCTGATACCTATTAATATTGAGAATTCTAAACTTATGGCAACAAATAAAAGGGACATAGATAATAGAGGCTGTGGGTATAAATTACACAAAATGATTATAAAATACCTTATTAAGAGCTGCAAAGGGACAGCCATGGAAGAAGAGGAAAGAATGAAGCAGAAAAGGGTAAATTATGCCACACAAAGAGGCATAAAAACATTGTACTAGAGGGAAAGAAGGGAGGGAAATGAGTATTATATGAGCTTTTCCCTCACTGGTTCTGGAGCAAGGAGAGAATAACATAATCAGTTAAGTATAGGACTCTATTGAGAAGAGACAAAAAAAAAAACTTATCATAATAGAGGGAAAGAGGGGAGGGAGAGGAGCATTTCATGGGAGCTATTCTTGTCAATCGTGATTCGAGGAAGAAGTAACATATTAAATTAAGTATAAAAATATATCATGACCTACAGACAGTAGGATGGGGAAGGGCTAAGAAAATTGGGAGAAAAGTTAGAAGGGAGGGAAGAAGTAATAAGGGGGAAGGGTAGGAAAAGAGAGGGGGGCTAAGATGAGAATCCTGAAGGAGGTGCTGGTCAAAAGGCAAGCTCTTAAGGAGGGGAAGGGAGAAAGGGGAAAAATAAAAGCATAAACAGGGGAGGGAATAGGATGGAGAGAAAGATACAGATAATAAATAACTTTGAATATGAATGGGATGCTCTCTCCCATAAAATGGAGATGGATAGCAGAATGGATTAAAAACCATGATCCTATAATATGCTGTTTACAAAAAACACATTTGAAATAGGGGAATACACACAGGGTAAAGGTAAAAGACTGGAGTAAAATATATCATGCTTCAGCTAAAGTAAAAAAAAAGCAGGGGTAGCAATCTTTATCTCAGACAAAGCAAAAGGAAAAATAGATCTAATTAAAAGAAATAAGGAAGGAAAATATATCCTGCTAAAAGGCACTATAAAAAACGAAGCAATATCATTACTAAACATGTATGTACCAAGTGGTACAGAATCCAGATTCCTAAAGGAGAAGTTAAAGATGTTAGAGGAAGAAACAGATAACAAAACTATACTAGTGGGGGACTTCAATCTTCCCCTCTCTGAGCTTGATAAATCTAACCTCAGGATAAACTAGAAAGAAGTTAAGGAGGTAAATAGAATCTTAGATAAGATAGATATGGTAGACCTCTGGAGAAAATTGAATGGGGATAAAAATGAATATACCTTCTCAGTGGTACATAGCATTTATACAAAAATTGACCATATACTAGGGCATAAAAACCTCACAATTCAGTGCAGAAAGGCAGAAATATTAATTTCATCTTTTTCAGACCATGATGCAATAAAAATTATAGGTAATAAAGGGCCATGGAAGGACAGACTAAAAACTAATTGGAAATTAAATAACTTAATCCTAAAGAATGAGTGGTTCAAACAAGAAATTATAGAAACAATAAGTACCTTCATTCAAGAGAATGACAATAATGAGACAACATACCAAAACATACAGCAAAATCAGTTCTTAGGGGAAATTTTAAATCCCTGAATGCATACATAAATAAAATAGAGAAAATGGAGGTCAATAAATTTGGGCATGCAACTGAAAAAGCTAGAAAAAGAACAAATTGAAAATTCACAATTAAATACTAAATTAGAAATAATTAAAACCAAAGGAGAGATTAATAAAATTGAAATTAAGAGAACTGTTGAATTAATAAATAAAACTAAGAGCTGGTATTATGAAAAAACAAAAAAATTGATACACAATATGATTTTTAAAAATGAAAACAGAAAACCAAATTATGAATATCAAAAATGAAAAGGGAGATTCTACCTCCAATGAAGAGGAAATTAAAACAATAATTGGGAATTATTTTGCACAATTGTATGCTCATAAATTTTACAATCTTAGTGGAATGGAGGAATATTTACAAAAATATAAGTTGCCCAGACAAACTGAAGAGGAAATAAATTACTTAAATAACCCCATTTCAGAAAATGAAATTGAACAAGCTATCAATGAACTCCCTAGGAAAAACTCTCCAGGGCCAAAAAATGGCTTTACTAGTGAATTCTACCAAACATTTAAAGAAAAATTGACTCCAATACTTTACAAACAATTTGGGAAAATTTGAGAAGAAAGAGTCCTACCAAATTCTTTTTATGAAAGAAATAAGTTATTGATACCTAAATCAGGAAGAGACAAAACAGAGAAAGAAAATTACAGACCAAATTCCCTTATGAATAAAGATGAAAAAATTCTAAATAAAATATTAGCAAAAAGACTACAGCAACTTATCACAAGAATGATAAACTTTGATCAGGTAGGATTTATACCAGGAATTCAAGGGTGATTCAGTATCAGGAAAACTATCAGTATAATTGATCATATCAACAACAAAACTAGCAGAAACCATATGATTATCTCAATAGATGCAGAAAAGTCTTTTGACAAAATATAACAGCCATTCTTATTAAAAACACCAGAAAGTATAGGAATAAATGGGGTCTTCCTTAAAATAATAAGTAGCATCTATCTAAAACCAACATCAGGTATTATATGTAATGGGGATAAGTTAGAAGCATTTCCAATAAGATCAGGGGTCAAACAAGGATGTCCACTATTGCCTGTCTGTAATGGGAATGTAAATTTTTAAGATCTTCCCTGTCCCTAGGCTAAAGTGCAACTGGAACCTAGGGTGGGAGGCTTGTTTTTCAGTAGATACTTTTTGATTGGCCAATGGGTCCAGAAGGTTTTTACATTCTCTGAGCCAGGAGAAGGCTATATAAACCCTGATTTGAGGCTTTGTTTTGGGGCTCACTTTGAGAAGTGTTCTGTGATTTGATCAGATGAGACTCTGGGAAGTCATTGTTGAGAGCCCCCCAGCTTTGAAAAACCCAGATGTTGATTTGGTATGGATGTAATGGTTGGACAGTTTGGAAACTGTCTACTTGATCTGTTTCTCTGTCTTGATAATTCTGTCTGTATATTCTGAAGTTCGGGGTGCTGACCTTTTTCCCCTGAACTAGGTAAATGACACATATTTGACTGATTAAAATAAGCTTGTTAACCCATTTTAAGTTGCTTTCCTTTATCAAAGCAGATCCAAGAACCTGTGTTGGCAGACACCCTGGGGATGCTTGGGGTGCTTGTTGCTACACTGTTTTATTCAATTTGATACCAGAAATGTTAGCAATAGCAATAAGTGAAGAAAAAGAAATTGAAGGAATCAAATTAGGCAAAGAAGAGACAAAGCTATCATGTTTTGCAGATGATATACATAGAGAATCTTAGAGAATCAAGTAAAAATCTACTTGAGATAATAAACAAATTTGGCAAAGTTGCAGGATATAAAATAAGGCCACATGAGTCCTCGGCATTCTTATATATCTCTGATGAAATCCAACAGCAAGACATAGAAAGATAAATTCCATTTAAAGTTACTGTAGACATTATAAAATATTTGGAAATCTACCTGCCAAAACAAATCCAGGACTTATATGAACACAATTACAAAACATCTTTCACACAAATAAAGTCAGATCTAACTAATTGGAAAAACATCAACTGCTCGTGGCTGAGTCAAGGTGATATAATAAAAATGACAATTTTACCTAAATTAAATTACATATTTAGTGCCATACCAATCAATCTACAAAAAAAATTACTTTGTAGAGCTAGAAAAAATAGCAGCAAAATTCATTTGGAAGAACAAAAGGTCCAGAATATCAAGGGAATTCATGAAAAGAAATGTTAGGGAAGGTGACCTAGCCATACAGATTTTAATCTGTCTTATAAAGCAGCAGTCATCAAAATTACTTGGTACAGACTGAGGAATAGAGCAGTGGTCAATGGAATAGATTAGGTACACAAGACTCCACAGCCAATGACCATAGTAATCTACTGTTTGATAAACCCCAAGACCCAGTCTTTGGGATAAGAATACACTATTTGACAAAAACTCCTGGGAAAACTGTAACATGGTGTGGTACAAATTGAGCATAGACCAATATCTAACACTGTACACCAAAATAAAAAGTCAAAATGGGTGAATGATCTAGGTATAAAGGCTGATATTGTAAGCAATCTGGAAGAGCAAGGGATAGTTTACCTGTCAAATCTATGGAGAGGGGAAGACTTCGTGATGAAACAAGAGTTAGAGAGCATTATAAAATGCAAAATGGATAATTTTGATTACATTAAATTGAAAAGCTTCTGTACAAATAAAGCCAATGTTACCAAGATTAAGAGGGAAGATGAAAATTGGGAAAGAATTTTTACAACCAGTGTCTCTGATAAAGGCCTCATTTATAAAATATACAAAGAATTTAGTAGAATCTATAGGAATACATGTCACTCCCCAGCTGATAAATGGTCAAAGGATATGAACAGGCAGTTCTCAGAAGATGAAATTAAAGATATCTATAAGTACATAAAAAAATGTTCTAAATCACTAGTGATCAGAGAAATGCAAATCAAAACAGCTCTGAGGTATGACATCTCACTGGCCAGATTGGCTAAGATTAAAAACAGGAAAATGATAAATGCTGGAGAGAATGTGGAAAAATTGGAACACTAATACACTGAATTAACTGAACCAACCATTCTGGAGAGCAATCTAGAACTATGCCCAAAGGGCTATAAATAAGTGCATGCCCTTTGACCCAGCAATACCACGTCTAGGGTTATATCCCAAAGAGATCAGAGTAGTGGGAGGAGGACCCTTATGTACAAAAATATTTATAGTAGCTCTTTTTGTGGTGGCAAGGAATTGGTAATTGAGGGGAAGCCCATCGATTGGAGAATGGCTGAACAAGTTGTGGTCTATGGATGTAATGGAATACTACTGTGCCATAAGAAATTAGGAACAGACAGACTTCATAACAACCTGGAGAGACTTATATAAACTGATGCTGGGTAAGGAGCATAAACAGGAGAAATCTGTACACAATCACAGATACAATGTATGCATAAAGACTAGCTTCAATAGACTGGGCTCCTCTCAGCAATGTAAGGTTATAAGACAACTCCAAAAGACTCATGATCAAATAAGTTATCCACATCCAGAGAAAGGGATGCGGAATCTGAATGCAGATTGAAACAAACTACTTGCTGTGTTTCTTTTTCTTGTTTTGCTTTGTTTCCTCTTTCCCACTGATCATTCCATCAGTTATAATCCTTCTTTACAACCTGACTAATGATCAATGTGAAGATACTTGTAGATCCTATATTCGAGTGCCTGCCGCCATGATCACCGAGGGGGAGAAATTTTGAAACACAAGGGCTATAGAACTGAATGTTGTAAACTAAAAGTAAATAAACAAATTAATTTAATTTAAAAAAACACTTCAAATGCATTTTTACCATACTATTATTTGATTCTCAAACACATATCACTGGAATATATTATTGGAAGTGGAATCATCTTGAGCAATTGTGGAGTAATTTGTACCTTTTCTGTTTTCAGGTTTGAGCAGAGAAAAGAAAGGAAGATGTAGCAGCTTAGCACTCATAAAAACTCTGCCTAGAAGTATGGCATCACATAACTTTGGTATCATTGCTTTTTGGAAGTCATATAACTCAGGGCATTAATGTTTATAAAATAAATCAGTGTTGTATGTAACACACTACCACCTTTAGATAATGAGGATAGTAGCAAGAAGAAAAGCTAGGGGGTCAAATAATAGACTACTCCTCGGAAACAACTGCTTCATGTCATAATTCTAAAGTGTAGAATGAAAATATTTCAATCTAAGATTGACATCAACTTTTTAACATCTAAAAAAATGAAATAAGAATGTCCAAATCTCAGGCTAAGAAAAATACTATTGCCATTGGTAATATATAAGCAAAATATTATGATCCAATTTGAAGATTCATTTGGTATATAGGTATAGCTAAAATATCTTAAATATTTTTAACTCTAATCAATTAGAAAGCCTATTAAAAATCACAATTTAAAATTTCATCTTATAATGAACTATTAGTTCTCAAAATGAGAAAACAAAAGTGGAAACTTCTTTATGGCATGGCCTTTTAAAATAGCATAAAATGAAATTTAACATGATGCATTTCATGAATATAGTCAACCACTGACATCTATTGGTCAAGGAAGAAAAAAAGAGGGAAAAATTAACTCACTGGGAAAAAAACCTTAATTTTGTATTGTAAAATCAAAATTGTCACTATTCCCGTAAGCAGCCAATATTAGCTGATAACCATTGCTGTGTTTAGCCTAATTAAAGAAAAATTAAAACAACATGGCAGATTAAATGATCCTTCAGAAAATAATTGAAATGTTTCAATGCATCATAGATAGTAATAGGAATTTTAAAAATAGATATTGCTGTTCAGTCGTTTTTCTGTCATGTCCAACTCTGTGACCCCATTTGGAGTTTCCTTGGCTAAGATGCTGGAATGGTTTTGGCATTTCCTTCTCTAGCTCATTTTATGGATGAGGAAACTGAGGCCGACAGGGTTAAGTAACTTAACCAAAGTCACACAGCTAGTAAGTATCTGAGACCAGATTTCAATTCAGGAAGAAGAGTCTTCCTGACTCCAAGGCTGGCATTCTTTCCACTATGCACCTAGTTGCTCTAAAATAGATGGTTGTGGTCTAAACAACCACATAAATAAACCCATTTTAATTAATTTAATTAATAGTTCTTTGACTACTGAAACTAAATAAAACTATTGTATGAGTATATAGGCATAAATCCCCAATAAACGTAATAATAAAAACAAAAACTTTCATTTTCTGCAGAATTCTTCTACATTAATGGGACATTAATTATTGTGGTTTTAAAAAGATTAAAAACATACTCTTGTAACTGTAAGACAATTTAGGATATGGGGTTTCTTTCTTAATTTTTGAATTGTAAATTAATAGGTTTTAAGAATTAATGTTTTCTCTCTACATATATAAGTCATCTTTTTAAAATTTTTCTTGTAGTACATTATATCTTCAAGGAAATTCAGAACATTTTCCAATATTCATATTTTTGAAAACTTTCTTCTTAGACTATGTATACATATACTCCTTAACAGTGTCGCATGACCTCAACAAAGCAAGGGTAGGAAGTTACCAAAATACAGGGAGGCAGAGGGTCATAATAGAGCAAACACTTTCCTCTTCTTCAAAAGTCCAAAAAGAACTGTAAATTCACCCACAAGGCCTTTAGTGACCCTCTGGGAGTGATTCTAGTGCAGTGTTCAAATACAGACTGCTAAATAAATAAATGATTGATATTCAGATGATAGATACATAGATAGGTGTGTGGATATATGAATGCATGATGAATAGATAATTATGATAATAGATAACATTTATATAGCATCTACTATGTGATAGACATCATTATAAGTGCCTTACAAATATTATATCAGATAAATAGGTAAACAGATTGAGACAGACAGATGGGATGAAAGACAAAGAATCTGGTCATCTCTTCAGAAATTAAGAGCTATGATATCTTTCATTTGTATCTTTTGGAACTTTTATTAGTTGTTAGATTTGCTAGAGTGGCATTTTAAGTGGAACTTTCTAAAGTGGAATGCCAATTACAGCAGTAGCAGCAACAGCAATTTATTATTCTTCTTCCTACATAAAGATCAAGCACATAATAAAACAATGATAATAATTATAATATATACCATGATATAGCACTTTTAAGGTTTGCAAAGCATTTTTACAAATGCATAATTTAATTCTCACCACAACCCAGGAAGTAGGTGTTATGATTATACAAATTGCACAAGGATGAAACCGAGGCAGTCAGATGTTAGTTGACTTGCCCAGGTACATTGGTCTACTGAGTGCCTAACAGTGGAATTGAATCATGTCTTCTGGGGTGGCTAGGTGGCTCAGAGAGTAAGAGCACCGGCTCCAGTGTTGAGATTAGACCTGGAGATCGAATCCTGAGCTCAGACACTTAGCACCCACCCAGAAACACCTGGCCGTGTAAGGTGTAACCTTGAGCAAGTTACTTAACCTCGATTGCTCTAAAAAAAAAAAAAAGAATCACGTCTTCTTCATTTTAATAAGTTTGTAATTGTAAAGTTGTTCCCTGGCTTCATATTTTTTTTCTGAAAGTTCCACAGCTGACTCATATAAGAGTCATTATTCTAGTTATTCAATTAAAAAACAACAAAAACCACCATCAGTAAGACAAATAATTGCCTAATTTATCATCTATTTCTATAGAGGTACAAAGTAATAATCATATATAATTATAACAGCAATCCTTTTTTTAGATTTACAGCACCAATTCAATCCAGACCTTTATTGATGACATATTTAAGAAGCATGCAAAATATTGGGTTCTGCTTTGTTTCAAAGACATTAGTTTGACCAAGTTGCCCTGTAGTTATTTTATATAGTTTGTTAAGACCTAAACATTTAATCAGCATCTCCATAGGGTGCCCTCTAGGTTGCAAAGGCTAATTTCCCTTTTTATATCCAAAGGCATTTATACTCACTCTTTCCTGCTATTATCTCTTCCTCATATCCTGTCCAGCCCTTTTCCAGATTGCTCTAAAAAATCTCATCCCTTAAAATAGTTACTTGAGTTTTTGATAAAAATTAGTTACAACAATATATACTTTTACATTACTTTGTCTTTTTTTTTGAGGGGGGGGTGTTGCACGTACACATAGACATGTATAGTTCCTCTTCTAAGTATGCAGGCATGTGTGTATTTTTTCACAACAATTTGGAATTTACCCTTTTTTTAATTTTTAGCATCTTTTCCTTTTTTATAGTTTATATCTCTGGTTTCTTCACTGTAGGGAATTCATGATGTTTAAATTGCTTCTACCTGTTCAGGTTTATAATTTGTCTTTAATTTATACTCTTAGAGAGGTGACAAGATTAATGTGAGTTCAGGTAATTTTTCTGGTTTTTCAGTGGCAGGTTTTGAAGCCTGGTTTTCTGATTCTAAGGTTATTTTCTCTCCACTACACAACCCTTTCCTTTTTTCAACAATTTCTACTTCATTATTTAAAATATTCAGAGCTAAATAACATTTTTATAAATACAAGTCATTGAAAATGACTACTCAAATTTAAGAAAAAAAGCAGCTCCAGTAAGAACATTATATTAAAAGGAACCTTTAAAATGGTACATCTTATTTTGTTGGCTTATACTTACAGGTTTTCTATTTTCAACATATTTCATATCATTCTAAATTCTGAACATGTTCTTTCTTGTAAGGATTTTTCTACCTTCTCCATTCTCCATAAGAAACAGAATTATGTTTTAATGTAACATCTTCCTAGGAACTCAGAGTTTTTTCACATACATTGCTACATACATTTATCCTTATAATTTTTCTCACAACACTTATAGCCCTGGTTAAACTACACCTCTTGGAGATTCCAACTAATATATATTTTCATTCCTTGACTTTTTTCCCAACAAGTTGAAAAATGATACCTTGAGACCACAACATCTGCAGAAAGTATAATTCTATAACTTCCACATTGGATGTTTCCACTGTTAAATCTTCTGTTGTAATATATGTCATCCTTATATCTGGAACAATCTTATAGTCTGACTGAATATTGCTAGTTTACTAATACTTTACTATTTTTTCTATGAATTGATGCCTGTTTTCTCCATCTTATCTTGTGCAAGAATACACTGCATTTAAGTTCCTCCTATTTAGAAAAAAAAATTTATATCATTCAATCTAAATCAAACTTTTGGCCCATGTAAAATACTTGCTTGCCTTTGATACTTATACTTTTGAAATATTTATTTGGTTTCAGGTTCACATATTCACTTCCAATTTGTATCTAAAATAGATTTCTAACTTTATTTCCTAAGTTTCATTGCTCTAAAAATATTTATAAAATTTGGGAGGAAGTTCAAAAAAATAGGATGCATTTATATTTAATATCTTTCTATGTAGTAACGATTTTATAGACATAACAGAATTGAAATAATTACATTTAACAGTTTAATAACTTAAGACCCCACATGTAGAAATCTGTTTGAGGTATCCAGAAACAAATGATACCCTTCAGATGGGCAACCACTACAAATCCTGATATTCTAGGGTGTTATTGGAACACTGTTATAAATGATTTTATTCTTATAGTGTTTAAAGGCAATTGAATAGATATTTTCAGAAATTACCTCATAAATGATTTCAAATTTGAAAATATTTCATTAACTAATTATTTCTGAGACCTTACTTTAATAAAACAGTGATAATCTTTTTCTCAGAGTTAACTTTCCTTTCTCCATCTCAAACTCTGAACTTTTAGACTTAACTACAAATAACTGAGAATGGCCATATTATTTACTAACAGAACCCAATAAGAGAGAATTATAGAATAATATGGATGTCCTGCATGCATAGGGACTCTTCTTACTTCTACCTCATAGAGACTTTCTTTTCCTTTAAGACACAGCTCAGATATTATCTTGCACAAAAAGCCTTTCTTGACCCACCTCAGCCTTGACGACTGCTAGTGTCCTCCATTCCCAAACTATCTTGTACTAACTATTTTATGTAGATTTATATTTATTTATCGAATATTTGTGCTGCATATATACACATAAATGCACAAATATTACATATGTGTCTATATTTCTGTAGAGACATATATAAAATGAAACAAGTCTTATTAACAAGAAGCTTAAATTCTAATGCAAACTCACGAACCTGGGAGCTCTCTCTCTCTCTCTCTCTCTCTCTCTCTCTCTCTCTCTCTCTCTCTCTCTTCCCCTCATTCCCTCCCTCCCTCTATGTGTGTATATAAATGCCCATATTTTATGTGTACATATACATACACATAAACATATACATACAAACTCACTTTCATTCCTTGTACTTGGATAGTGTCTGGCATGTGGCAGTTGCTTAATAAATGCTTGTTGATTGATTTAACATGACGGCTAGGATGGGAATCATAGTCAAAGTCATCTCTTTGCTCTGAGAAAGCAGAGGAGAGGAGAAATAGCTAATTAGTATTCCTCTCACCCATCATCAACTGCCAACTCCTTCAAAACACTAGAACCATAGTCCAACAAATCAGTTCTCTTCAGAATATAATTAGCTAAGTGTCTCTCAGAATAACATTTTGCTCAATTCTCCTCATAAATGTCAGTTTACTTTTTTCACGAAATAAAATTTATTCCAATTCTATTCTCATAAGGAATGAAAGAAAGTTAAACTTATTCAGTTCCCCTCAGGAATTCTCCACAGAATGTCTTCACAGGCAGTTAATGACCCATATCTTTTACATACTTTTCCAGTGTTAGTCAACTATGAGTCCCCTCAAGAATGACAATTTTATTCATCCTTCTCCATGACTCAAAAAGACACTTTTTAATCATAGCAGTTAACACAAAATTGCACATAGACTTGTCCTCCGATGGCTATTAATGGTTCGAGTTCAAGTCTCTCACAGATATTTTTTTCCCTGAAAGTTTACTGTTCAGGTATTTTAATGAATGGAGTTTTGTCATTCCTGTCTTGGGGCCACACACAGTCTTTCTTCCAAAATGACATTTATACTGTCCAGATTACCTTCACTCTTTTTTAGAGGTATAGTAACTTTGTAAAAAGTTCCAGAGTAAGGAGTAGCTGAAGCTGAGATCATATAGAAAACAATGAACATTTAAAATAGTTAGAATTAGAATCACATAATCATAAGGATCCTCAGTGAACATTCAGATTATAGCAGGAAAGTTGAAAGGAGTTTCAGAGACCTTCTGGTTCATCCCCTGTATTTTATAAATGCAGAAATTGAAGACTAGCCATAATTAGTAACTTGACCAATGTCACCCAAGCAAGTTATGGAACCATTTACCTTCACTCCACAGTTAATTCACTTTTGAGTGTATATGTCTTCTCAAAGCAAATTCGACAAGTGGTCTTTCAGCCTTTACTGGAAGACATTCAGAGAAGGGGAAGACTCTACTTCCCAAAAGAGTTCATTGTGTTTTTAGATAGCTCTAATTATAAGAAAGGTTTTTTTTTTCTCTTAACTCTAGTCTATACTTAATATAATGCCTGCCTGAATTACAGTATTTCATTTGTGGGTAGATAAGAAAAAAATGCAACTAATTATTTGGAAATACTATCTTTGAATCTGCCAGTCATTATTTCTAGTTTTGATTTGTGGGACAAAGTTGAACAAATCAATTGCCCTTTCAATTTGACAGCCTTCAAACACTTAAATACAATGATCATTTCCTGATTCTCTCACAAAAAAAACCTTCTTTCTCAAGGAAAAATATTGCCATTTCTTTCAAATAATCTTCTCGTGACAGGATATCAAAGCTTTTCACTCTTCTCTGAAATAATTTCAAAAGACATCATTTCAAAGTTGAGTGAAATAACCATAAGGCAAAAAAGCTACAGTAATTAACCAAATTCATCACCAATAAATCCCCAGGTGAAATGCATTTTAATCCCAGGGTTCTAAAATATTTGACAAACATTTCTAAAATGAATATAAAATCATATTACATATGTAGACAATAACATTAAGTTAAAAAATGGAACTTTGTCCTTCTTACAAACATAAAATGTCTTGAGCTATTCAGTCTCCCCTAGGATTATTCCCAATAAAGGTGACCTGGTTACATTACTTAACACTCATCTGTAATGCTTCTATAGATGGCATAGTTCATCACATTGTATTGGCTTTTATTTTTTACTTCTACATCCTAGGTGTTTAATAAGCACTTCCTTGTGGAGGAAAAAATGAGGTCACATTTTCTGTAAGACTAAACTAGTTACTTCTCTTGAGGCCCTCCTCTTTTGCCTTCCACTTCAAAGACAGATCTGGGGATATAGGAATTACCAAAAATAGGCTTGTGGTTAATGAGTCATAAGTATAAGCTTATAACTTAATTGTAGTATTGGTGCAAATACTTTTTATTAAAGAATAATTTAAACATTTTCAGAATTTAGACATATCAATTTTAAATACTTATATGCATTTAATATACTTAATCATCATTACAAATATAATGCAGTAAAATGCAGATTATTTGTTAATAGATTCAGATGATACAATGCCTAACTGACTTATTGCACTACATTTCTGGGTAGATAAGAGCAATATGTACGTAATTATTTAGCATTTCTGTTCCAAAGTTTAGACTTCCAAATTGACAAAAAGTTATCAGATTTAGTGTCTCAGATCATGCCAGTGGGATGCCACTAAATGCAAGGATTTTAAGTAGATTAAATCATGGAAACATGTTTTCCCTTGAGTAGGCACTTATTCAGGGTCTTGATAGATAGAATAAGAATGTTAATATGTTGCTATGGATTGTGCTTATGCAGCAATAGTTAGCTCTTGATTATGTGTAAATTATAGAAAAAGGAATCCCATCTTATTTTAATTACAATATTTTCTAGTCTTTTCATTTGGGTGTTGAGGGTATGGAAACTGGGTGATATAATCTACATAGGTGGAAAATACATGTTCACTTCCTTATGCAAATGGATTTATGACCTACTGATGTCAGGCAAATGATGCCTTTGGAAAAAAAATGCTGTTGGCTTTTGTTTGTTTTTTTTTTCAAATAACCTCAGTCCATATAGTGTAATTACAAAGTAAAGATTTGCATAAGGTTCAGGCTGAAAACACATTTCCATGTCACATGGCAGGTGACTTCATAATATGAGCAATCAAGGACCCTAGTGATAACCTTCAACCATGCAAACATAAAAAAGAGAGTAGACTGAATGGGTGTTTTTTCTCTCCAGTTCATTATTCCTTTGCTTACATTAAACCTTTAAATATATAATCTTCAAACAAAAAAAATGAATATGGAATGGAATCCATGGTGTCTGAATATGAATCTTCATCTGCAAGTTAATGCTGCAATATGAAGTTTATATAGGTGAGAAGAATATATGTCAGGACAACATAATAAAGAAAAGTTCCAGCTTGTATCAACTCAACTAAAAGAACTAGAGAGCATCCCCCTCCATCTATTTTTGCCAACGAGGAAGCAATCAAGAGTGTCACAAGGCAAGAGATTTTTTCTGTACTGCATTTGTGTGAGTATAAAAAGAGATTTAAGGCATGTAATATAAATGAATTTGCTACAAAGATTCAACATGATGACATTTGAAATATAAAAAGCCAAATATTATAACCAATTCATCAAACCCTCCAAGTTTGGAAGAGTTACCTATATCATAAAAAAGAAAACTTCTGCTGCCTATCCACTTGAGAAGATTTGCAGAAAGTAATATATTGTCAAAGGATGTCAGAATTCTGACACTCTTCCAAGTAGTCTCTGATACGACATTGTAAAATATTAAGATTAACCAAAAAATCATTTTTCTTCATGAAATAAAGGATGTAGAGACATAAAATCAAAAACAATTGAGCTAATAGGGTTTTAGAAATGAGCTCATTCAATCTCATCTTTTAAAATGATGGGAAAACTGAGATCAAGAAATGTTGAGACATACCTAAATTCCAAGATTGGAAGATATATTAGCATCAGCTAAAATATTTTATTTTGTGTGTTTTTTGTGTGTGCACAGTATTGGGAGGGATTCAAATTTATTTCCTGAAATTTCTAATTTAACTATATATTTAAATTTGTGATTTGACTCCTTTTAACTTAACACTTAAATACTTTCTAATGTAATTTTATAATTTCTAATAGAGGAAGATTGTGTTCTGAAGAGATTACTCTGAATCAACCTGATATTTCCCAATAAAAAATAAAATTAGATGGTTTTCAACTGTTTAGTCACCAGTTTATTTTAGTATAACTTTATTATATAAATAATATAAAAAATCATTCTGCATGACAATATCTTTTAGTTATATGAAATATGTATATATCTATGTATGTATATATATACATATAATATATATGAACTATAGTTTTTTCATCTTATTTCTAGTATCTATTCTATTTTAGAGCATTGTGAATTGTGGTTATCCATTGCAAACCCACTAGTGAACATAAAAAGATTACATTATTTGAAAAAAAAACAACTCATTAAATTCATAAATGTCAAGTATACTTTGGGGGTTATTAAGGACACTTTAATTTTTTTCATTTGATTTGAAAATAAATCAAAAGACCATGGCATTCTCATGGTAACATTGTTAATAATGTCTGCTAATTGCTTTTGTACAAAGCTTGCCCAGTGTGTAGACAGTAGAAGCAACCATCCCTGCATGGTGTAATTTGAAAAGTGACACAGAATATTTGCCCCATAAGCTTTTCAAGCCACAATTCCTATTCCAAGTCATTCAGAAATCTTCATCATTAGAGCCACATATTAGTTAAAAAATAAAGATGGGAAAATTAGTAGTTCAGTGCTAGAAAAACAGAAATAATAATACTTAGCACATATAAAGAGTTATAAAGTTTGTAAAAAAATGTATATATGCATATATTTATGCGTATGTAGGTGTGTTATAAAATTTGATCATCACAACAACCATGTGAGGTTGGTAATAATGTTGACCCTATTTTACAGATGAGAAAACTGAGCCTGACAGAGATTAAGAGATTTGTCCAGGGTTCCACAACTAATAAATTTTGGCAGCAGTATTCTAACTTAGGTCTTCCTAACTTCAAGGTCAGCACTATGACTACTACTATTTAGTTACCTCAAAACTAGTATATATCTGTTGGGGGGGGGGCAGGGAACAGATTAATTAATTTGTGGTTTAAAAATCAGTAAATTATAGCCAAATCCTGACTGATTATTTACCAGTCATGTAACCAGAAGATACTTTGAACTCTCTGGGCTTACATATCTGTAAAAAGAGGGAGTACCCACAACTCTGTCCAAGATCCTTTCACACACTAAATCTGATGATATTGTGATCCCACTTTTTCACAGACTCACAAAATCACAGAGCTAAAAGAGATCTCAGAGATCATCTTTATGGCTGAGGGGGTGTTCTGGTAAATGTTTAACAATCAGCTCTTGGGAAGTGCACAATATATTTTTTCAGTTTAATATACATAATTGAGATTTTCTCCATAATTTTCTCAAGTCTAGGCAATCAAGAATAGAGCCCTAATTTGTAGCATCTACTGATTTCTGAGGAGTAAATGCTCACACAAAATTTATGCCTACTTTCCCAAGGTGGCTATGATATACCCTGCCTATGTCTAATAAACTTAGAACCCAACACATATACCATGATATAAAACTATAAATCCATCAAAATGGTTTATGTGGGATCTACTTAAAGACATTCAGTCTTCAGTGATAGGGAACTTGAAATTAAGACAACAGTTGTTACAAAGTTTCTCTTTGAAGTAGGCTAACATATCAGTCAGTTCAGGCATATTTTAATCTCTGTCATCCGTCTGAGGTTTTCTCAATAAAGATACTAGAATGTTGTTTTTTTCTGCCATTTCCTTCTCCAGCTCATTTTACATATGAGGGAACTGAGGCAAACAGAGTTAAGTGACTTACCCAGGATCACATGGCTAGTAAGTATCTGAGGATAGATTTGAAATGATAAATACTTGTCCTGACTCCAGAACCAGCACCCCATTTACTACACCATGTAAATGCCTAAACTAAAATATGCTTCTCTCTAAATCATAAGCAGGATGCTAGTTCAGAGAAGAACAGAATTAGAATAAAATCATTTGCTATTTAATCTAATCAGCAACTGAACAAGGATTTCCTTTACCATACACCTAGGGTGATACTCAGGCTTTACTTTAAGACTTCTAATAAGAGATAATCCATTAACTACAATAGTAACTATCATTACACATCACTTTAAAGTTTGCAAAGCATTTTATATATGTTATCTTATTTGATCTACATGACAACCCTGGAAAGTAGAAACTATAATCATTCCCATTTTCCAGATGAGGAAATTGAAGAACATAACATTAAAGAGGCTACATTCTACAATATGCCACTTAACTGTCTCTAAGAGAGCACATTCTCCTTTGAGAAAACTTAATGTTAGGAAGTTTTCCCCTAAGTCAAACATAAATCTACCTTTTTTTTTACTGACCTCTGTCCTCAGGGACAATCTGATATTATTCCTTCTTTCTGGGGAGAAACAGAATGAAGAAATCTAACCACTCTACATTATAGCTTGTCAAATTATTCAATGATATCATTCATGACCTATTTTTTCTGTTTTCTAAGCTATCTACATTTTTTTCAACCATTCACCATGTGAGATGATCTCAAGACTTTTCATGTATGGATCACCTCAGATCTTTCTGGCTTATCATTGTCCTTACTTAAATATATTGCCCAGAAGCAACAACTGCAAAGATGTATTCAGACAAAGCAGAGTACAGTATAGTCTCTCTAGTTCCACAAATAAATCAATTAACAATATTGATCAAACACTTACTATGTGTCAAGCAGGGTTTTTGTTTAATAAGTACAAAGAATAAAGCAATCTAACCTATAGGAAGCTTACATCTAATTGGGGAAGCCACAACTATACACACAAGCATACATGTTACATAAAAAGATAAGTAGGTCAATGAATTCAAATATCAGCAAAGTAATCAGGTGCAAAGTACTATGAATAAGAGTACACCAGCAGTTGGGGGATCTGGAAAGGCTTCATGCAGGAAGTGCTTAAAGAATAGCTTAAGACAAAGGTTCCATGAGATCAAGGTAGCATGGGCAGGGGAATGGCCAGTCAATGGCACTAAAAGGACAGGATTGTCTTGTGTGAAGAATAGTTAGCCATACAGTTTGACTTAATCACATAGTGTGAAAAGGTGAATCATGTCCAATCAGGTCAGAAAGATAGATTGGGATCAGGTTGTGAAGAGTATTAAATACTGAACAATGGAATTTATATTTCATCCTAGAGGCATTAGGCATTCATTGGAGTTAAGTAGGGTAATCACATAGATCTGCATTTATGGAAAATTACTTTGACAGTAGTATGTAGAATGGACTGGCGTAGAGAGATTTGAGACAAGGAAACCAATTAGGAGACTATTGGAATCATCTAAGTAAGAGGTAGTGAGAGCTTAAACTAAGGTGATAGCTGTTAGTAAAGAGAAGTGGTCAAGCATGAGATGGAAAGGAGGAGAAAACAACAAGATGTGGCAACTAATTAGACATGTAGCGTGATGGAGAGTGAGGAGACAAGGACAACGCCATGGTTACAAACCTAGGAGACTGGAAGGATTGTACTCTCTTTGACAAAAATAGGAAAGTTTGGAATATTGGAGAGTTTTAAAGGTAGATGATGTGTTCAGTTTTGAATATGTTGAACTTATGATGCCTTTGAAATATTCAGAGAGATATATTTAATAGGTGATTGGTGATGTGGTGAAACACAGGGGAGAAACTGGGGTTGTGTGCATGGGGGCTGTATGATTCTGTAATTTAACAGTGTAGCAATGACAATTAAAGCTATGGGACCTGTGATATTATGGAGAAAGGGAGTGAGAGACTATAAGGCAGAACCGTGGGCATAATAAGACAGCAAAGGGGTGTGAGAAGGAATCAAGTTGGAGACAGGAAAAAACTGGGAGAGTTTGATGGGAAAAAATTTCCAAAGAGGAGAGGTTATCCAGAAGGAAAGGGTAGACAATATTGTCAAATGTATCAATTTGCTTAAGAAAGATGAGAATTTAGAAAATTCCACCAATTTTGTCAATTAAGAGTTTATCGGTAATTTTGGAAAGAGTAGTTTCATTTCAGTAATTGGGTTGGAAACCAGATTGCACAATTAGGAAGGCAGTAAGAGGAAAGAAAGTGGAGGCAATGAATGTAATCATTCATCTGAGAAAGGGTGGAGACATATCGGATGATAACTTTAAGGGATAGGTTAATCTAGTGAACCATTTTTTTTTTTTTGGAATGTGGCATCTTAGACATGTTTGAAGGTAGTAGGAGTAAGGAAAAAAATAAATACAGAAGATTTCAAGATTAATGGCAGAAAGGGAATTATTAAAGATGCAGTCATCTGCAGAAAATGAGAGGGAATGAGATCAATTATACATGTATAAGTGTTAGCCTATGTAAAGAAGGGCCATGTCTGTCAGAGACTGAGTGAAAGGAAGAGAATCTATGTAGTGACATAGGAGTTTTGAGATGATGATAATGGGGAAAGAGGAAGGTCATGCCAAATGCTTTCCATATTTTTCAGGAAAATAAAAGTTAGCTGAGAGGGAAAGAATAAGGAAGGTGTCAAAGACTTGAGGAAGGAAGAGAAATGTTGGAATAAGTTCTGAGAGGAGTGAGATAGAGAATCAATTAGGGAGGATTCAAAGGGCTCCCTTGTTTTAATGAGTGCCCACTTGAGGCTAGACAACATAAATTGTAAGGTACTCATTAAGTATAATTGTGAGACTTCTAGCAGGATCAGCCACTGATGAGAAGCAGAGCAGGTAGATATTAAGAGTAAATTCAGACTTCTCCCTTAATATAACCTTGATTACATTAGCTTTTTGACTGCCACAAGTATCATTCATTCAAATTGTTTCTATCATCTAAAACCTGAAATATTGGGGCAGCTAGGTGGCACAGTGAGTAAAGTGCCAGCCCCAGAGTCAGGAGGACCTGAGTTCGGATTTGACCTCAGACATTTAACACACACACACATACACACACAAAACTAGCCATGTAACTTTGGGCAAGTTACTTAACCCCAATTGCCATCCAAAAGGCAATAAAATAAAATAAAATAATAAAATAAAACCTGAAATTTTTTTCAGAAAAAAAACATTTATATAAAAATATCTCTTTCATCTTGAATTTGTGAAATTGCTTCTTTGAATACATGGAAAATCTTATACTTATCTCCATTATTTTTAATAGTCTTATTTTCATTGAAAACTTTTATCACTTTTATTTCTGAATGAAATAAAAGTGCCGTGTCTATGAGACATATCATCCTTTAATAAAAAAAAAATGTTTCTAAAAGAAGGGGAAAAAGCATTTCAGCAAAACTAACCAACACATCATTCACATGTGAGGTTATAATACAACTTTCTTTAATATAGTCCCATACTTCTGCAAAGAAGGAGGCATTTGCTCCTTGTTTTTGTAGGCCTGAATTTTGTCATTAAATTTAGAGGACATTCCATTTATTTTTGTTGTTGGTTTTCTGTTTATATTTTTGTAATTATTTTTTATATTGCCTTCATTGTCCTACTTACTACATTTTGTATTGGTTTATACATCTTTCCATTCCTCTATGAATTCTTCATATTCAGCTTCTATTAAAAGTATTTAATTACTTAATCTGTTCTAAAATTTTTTCCAACAATCAAAGCCAACTTCACTGGTCTAGAGTTTTCAGGCTCTGTTACCATTATATTACTTTTAAAAAATCAGAACATTAGAACTTCCCCAGTTATGTGTCCCCCACATCCTATTCTCTAGCTTTTCAAAAGTCACTGACAATTCTTTACTCCAGAATATAATTCTTTGGGGCTTGGACACTTGAATCTATCAAGGGCAGTTAAGTGCTTTCTTTTTCTTCTTAATACCTATTTTCTCTCATCCATTTTGATTTGGTGCTCATCCAAACAAAGATTGTCTTCACTGGCAGAGAAAGCAAAAGCATAATAGTAGTTTAGCACATACGCTTTCTTTCTATCATCTATTATCAATATTCTATCTACCTGAACAGAGATTATATCCCTTCATTCATCCTCCTCTATTTGTATATAGTTAAAATGTACCCTCTTTTATATTGTCCTTTTCACCCTTAGCTTAGAATGAGCATTAGCATTCCTGACTATTTTACTGGAAAATAATGTGATACTTCTATATTAATTTTTTATTAAAAATCCTTGTTTCCATCTTCTGTATTTGTTGATTTTTTAAATTCTAAGTTGATTGATCAGTTGCCTGTGCTACTACATTCAACTCTTCAGACAATCCCCCCTTTTCTGTTTCATTTAAATTGTTTTCTTTCTGTCTTTAGAATGTCATTCCTGATAGATTTTCAAACTCTTTAAGTTTGGTTTCCCTTATAGAATTTTATTCCATACCTAGAATATGCCAAAACTCTTTTTAATATGCTAGCCTGACTCTAGGATTCATGTCAGATTGTTCTCAATTTTCCTTTCCTATTTTAACAATTCTCAGACAGAGATCTTTAACAATTCCCACCAAAATTCCCACCATTTTGATTGCAGTAATTATTTCTTCTTTTTTAAAGAAACATCTTTATAATACAGCAGTTCTGCTCACTGGTTTTTGTACAGGTTAGTATCAAATTAGCAGTAAGGTAACTAAAATTATTTACTATCAACTCTGGTTTTGATAGAAATACAATGGATTCTGGATAATTGAAATGATCCATCTATATTATATAATGCTTAATTACTTAATCTGTTCTAAAATTTTTCCAACAATCAAAGCCAGACTTCTCATGTGTCTTAAACTTCAAATATTTATTCTTCTCAAACAGGTGGCTTTTTATTCTTATAGCTTTTTAATTTGTATTTCTTACTCCATGGATGGCAAGCCATATGATTTCTTGACGTCCTTTTCAAAAGAAAGTGTATTTTTAAATCCTAAATTTACCCAAAGAGAAATAGACACTTCCATATACATGGAATAAGAGAAGAAGACTGTGCATGAAGCTGCAGACCTCTACTATATACAGCTTACTTTTCTTTTAAATATTTAATAAATTCAATAAGTGATTCTGAAGCTGCCTGTTTATGTTTTGGTATGATCTTCCTTCTGTTCTTTTCTATTCATTCTTAAATAAAAAGTTTTATTGAAATCCTTCTTTACCACCATACCAGAATTTCTACCAGTTTTGCTCCCCCCTTTCCCTTCCAGAAATTAATCCCAGAAAATGTGTTTAGAGAGAAAAAGAGAGAGATGAGAAAAATCAACAAAATTTATCATACATCAAAAAAAGATCTATAAATAAGGGGCGGCCAGGTGGCTCAGTGAGTAAGAGCACAGTCTCCAGTGTCGGGATGACCTGGAGATCGAATCCCAGGCTCAGACACTCAGCACCACACCCAGAATGAACAGGCCGTGTAACCTTGAGCAAGTTACTTAACCCTGATTGCTTAAAAAAAATCTATAAATATATGCATTTTACCTAGACCAGAAGAACCCCCATCTTGGCAAAGGCATGGGGTAGAGGCAGGTATTGTCTTATGCCTCTTCTAGGACCATACTTATTCTTTGTAATTTTAAAGTATTCACTTTTGATTTTTTGTGTGTGGTTATTTTACTTTCTTTGCATATATTAGTTCTTTCGGATCAGAAATACATTATGCATCATATCATGTAAATCTTGCCATGACTCTTTATATTCTTTAGATTTGTCACTGATATGCTTTCTACTATAGTTCCTGTATTTCATGTCAATATAGCTTCTTATTATACATTATGCAATACTTACTAAATAATAGAACACTTCACACCTAAGCCTTCTTTTCAAATAAATTATACACTTCCAGAGGCATATTCAAGTTCTGTACTTTATTCTATTAAGTCTTAGTGTCATTGATGAGGTCAAATTTTCCTCTTCATTAATATATCTAGATCGCTTTTTTTTGTTTTCCACATATTGTATATTTGTATGTAGATATCTAAGGCTATAAATTTCCTTGCTTTCATTTTCCCTCATGGATGTCATCATCTATCTATTTCTGGGAATCTCTACTATTATTCCTTCTATTCTATAGCTACAATTTGTGTCATCTAGCTTGGTGAATGTTTTATTGTGGTTCTTATTGTTTTTGAGTCATTTTTCACTTCTGTGTGACTCTCTGTGACTCCATTCGGGGATTTCTTGGCAGAGATACTGAAGCAATTTGCCACTTCCTTCTCAAGTTTATTTTACAGATGAGGGGCTGAGGCAGACAGCATTAAGTGACTTGCCCAGGGTCCTACAGATTCTAAGTGTCTGAGGCCATATTTCAGTTCAGGAAATTGACCCTTCCTCACTCCAGTCCCAACACTCTCTCCACTGCACCACCTGCCTGCCTCCTTAGTGAATGTAGATAGATATTTGCACCCTTTCCCTTCTTTTGAGTTTAAATCCCGTTTGAATAGATTTGCAAAACTCCAGAAAATGTTACACTTATCTAAAACTCTTTGTTAGTTATTCTCCATTCTTTCTCTGCAGCCTGCCATTTTTATAGTTTAAGCCATGGTCATTGAACCAAAATCCTATTCACAGATACCATCCTCTTAAAAATTTGTCCATGTCTCCAATTTGTGTTCCTTTTTCTGAAGCCATTATTTTCAAGAGATAGCATTTATGAAAACAGTCCTTCATTGTTAATAGTATTTTTTTTGCCCATAGCATAATAAACTTTCCCCTTGAGTTCAAAAACAACAATATGTCTAATTCTGTTCTCTCAATAGCTCTATATGTACTTGAAGATGTGTCACATCCTCTTGAAGTTTTTTGGTCCTTTCAGATAAATATAGCTCGGGTGGCTAAGTTGCACAGTGAATATGGCACAGGCCCTGGAGTCAGAAGGACCTGAGTTCAAATCTGGCCTCAGACACTTAACACAAAAACTAGCCATGTTGTAACCTTGGGCAAGTCACTTAACCCCAATTGCCCTCCAAAATTTAAAAAAAAAAGATAATATAGCTAATTCTATTGCTTCTTGTACAAAATAATTGTCAGTTTCTTCAGCAAACATTCCACTCTCAGTACCCTAGGATATACTTTGTGAAGGCCTGGTAACTTGATGAGCAATAGTTTTTTAATATCCTTCCTAAAATGTGGCTCTCCTCACCTGAACATAATGTCCATAAAATCAAACCACTCAAACTTCTCTCATTTTGAACATGATGTTTCTTTTAATGAAGCCTAAAAATACATTCACTTTCTTAACTGGGTCATACTTTTGATGCAGGGTGAGTTTGTAATCCATGGAAACCTTCAGTTTTTTTGCTCATTAAATGTTGTCTAGTTATTTCTCTGAAATCCTATACTGCACAATTTTTTAACCTATGAGAAACTTTATATTTATAATTAAAATATATCCTATTAGAGTCAACAAATTATTTTAGCCTTTAGAGACATTTTTGTAAGCTTATTTTCTCATGTAGCTATTCCTTTATCCAATTCATCTGATAAGATTTTTAAAAGAAGTTTAGCAAGTTACCACTTTGGAAGGCAGAGAAAGCCTGATTCTTAAGAATTTCATAGTAGTGTCAATGTAGGGCAAATGGAGGAGTTAGACCTTAGCACAGAGATAAGGGTCTTTTAGTCCTTTAAAGTTCATTAAGTGTTTCTCACAAAATATTTCTCAGGCAAAATATTCTCACAAATATTTCTCACAAAATATTTCTCCTACCTTCCACTTATACATTAAAATATTTTATAATTAGTTCCCCACAGCAACCCTGTGAGGTCGATAAATCAGGGCTATTATCCCCATTTTGCAGGTGAGAACCTGAT
Organism: Petaurus breviceps papuanus; assembly: GCF_028583685.1. Classification (NCBI taxonomy): domain Eukaryota; kingdom Metazoa; phylum Chordata; class Mammalia; order Diprotodontia; family Petauridae; genus Petaurus; species Petaurus breviceps. The sequence goes on from NW_027187372.1 coordinate 14,941,388, forward strand.
TCTAGAACCAGGACATAATCCACTACACCTTAATGTTAAGTCAAGTCAATAAGCATTTATTAAATCTCCTCTCTGCCAGACCCTATGCTCACTGGTCATACAAAGAAGGGCAGATTAAAAAGCCCTTACCCTCAAGGTGCTCACAGTCTAATAGGGAAAGAAATGTGCAAATGACTATGTACAAATCAGATATATACAGGCTTACTCAGAGACAGCCTCAAAGGGAAGGCCTCAAAATTAAGGAAAGCCAAGGTTTCATATAGAAGAAGAGACATCAGCAGAGAACTGAAGGGAGCCAGTGAAGTCACAGGATGGAGAGTAGCAGAGAGAACATTCCAAACTGTCAGAGAAAATGCTCAGATTTGGGAGATGGCATGGAGTATGTGAAGTATATCAAGGAGACCAGTCTTTCTGTATGAGATTATATGAAGGAGAGTAAAGTTTAAGAAGACTGGAAAAGTAGGAGAGGATCAGGTTAGGAAAGAATTTAAAAGCCAAAGAGGGTATTTTGTATTTTATCCTGGAAGCAAGAGAGAGCTATTGAAGTTTATTGAAGACATGAGTGACAAGGTAAAATTTACAATTTGGGAAGATTATTTTGACAGCAGAGTTAATTTTAACTGTTTTGAGGAGAGATGGGAGCCCAAATAGTTTATTCTAGTAGTTTAGGTGTGAGGGGATGAAGAGCTGCACCAGGGTGATAACAGAGTCAAAAAAAAAATAAAGAGGGTACATGTAAGAGATATCACAAAGGCAAAAACAGCAAGACTTGAAAATAATTTGGATAGGGAAGGTTAGTGAGTTGGGACCCAAAGATTAGATAACTAGGTTGCAAGTCTAAGTTAGGTTATTTTAGGGAAATATAAGTTTAATTTTGGACATGGTAAATCTTAAATGTCTATAGGACATCAATTTGTGATGGCTAAGCAGTTGGAGAAACCACTGGAGTTCAGTAGAAAGGTCAGAGCTAGACAAATAAATTTGAGAATCACCAGCACCAAGATGACAATTGAATCCATGGGAGCTGGTTATATGAGCAACAACATATAAACTTTGCAGTCTGTAATTTTGAAAGGAAAATGCTTTTATAATAGACACTATTGTTGTGACTCTAAAGTATCCAATTAAATATCATAGGATCACAGATAGAGAGCTGGAAAGAAATGTAGAGATCACAATATCCACTCGCCCCTTCATTTTACAGACAAGAAAACTAAAGCACACAGAGTTTAAATGACTTACCCAATGACAGAAAGATATGGATGGGTTTTGAAATCAGGTATTGTGACTATATATTCAGAGTAACATTATAACATATATATGCATATATGTGTATACACACACGTATATGTGTGTATGTGTGTGTATTTATACAAATATATATCTTCTTTAAGTTTTTGCATGGCTAAATTTATGAAATAAAAATTCTAATATTTGAATTATAATGCTTTGGCTTGGCATCTCGGAAATAATTATATTAAAGTTAATGAATAAAAAGCACATCAATATTCAAGCCAAGAAATTGTCTTATCCTACTGACTATAGATACCTATTATTTAACTCTTTTTTAAGAAGCTAAATATCTTAACATTACTTTAAAAGATGAAAGCACAATGTGTCTTGATTTTTTTAAAGAAAATATAACTCATTATAACTGTCCATCACCTAATGGAAGTACTGATGGAATTACCTCTTCTCTTCTTGAGAATACAAAATGAACTAATTTATAATTAGTGTTGTTATGACAAGTGCCTAATAAACTCATAATGATTTGATGCAAGGGCTGCGTTTTTATCAGAAATGGTAGAAAGTTGTGTGAACAGAGGCTTTTGTAATCCCCAGGCAGAGTGATGAAAATCTAGCCCATAATAGGAAGTCATCCTTATCCTTGCTCTTTTCTAATTACAACTTTGGGCACTGAGCATTAAGAAAACACTGTTGACACTTTATAATAAAAAGCAGATCCTTATTGCTTTCATCTTTATTCACTGTAAAGCCGTTACTCATAATGAGCTGTGGGTGTCTTCATATATGATATGAATATTTATGCAAATTAGAGGATGGAAGGTTGAAAAATGTCTAATTGCACCAGGGCATTCCCTTTCCTTCCAGATTACAAATATACAAAGACCCAACCACAAGAACCACACTAAGACAAATTTGACCTTTAGAATAAAATATTTTCTGTTTTTTTTTCTTTCTTCCCTTTTATTTTCTAAGCTTGATGAGTTCCCTTACACATACGGAAATATTTTTTTTCTTTTTCTTTTGTTTTTTGGAGGGCAATTCGGGTTAAGTGACTTGCCCAAGGTCACATGGGTAGTTTTTGTGTTATGTGTCTGAGGTTAGATTTGAACTCAGGTCCTCCTGACTCCAGGGCAGGTGCTCTATTCACTGTGCCACCTAGCCACCCCCATATGGAAATATTTTAAGGATCTGTGACTATTGCTACTGGGGTAATCCCCTCAGGAAGAGAGGATAATAACCCTTTCATTATTTTCCAGATTAGGTTCAAGGGAGCTGAGATGCACAGATGTAAAAATAAATTACCCTGAGTAACCCTAAAGTCACAGAATGGATTTGAACCCAGGTCTCATTATTTCTAAGCCCATAATTTCATCCACCATACCATGCTACATTGGGTAATGTATCATTATTATTGTGAATAAGAGAAGTGACTCCAAAGAAAGAGCCAAGAATAACACTGAAGTAAAGAGTTTCTTTGTAGAGTCCAATTTGTCCTTGTTCCTTCCCTTTTTAACCTATAATATTCCTCAACTGGGAAAGGTGCATAATAGTCCTTGAAAATTTTGTAGATGTCCCTTACGATATCATTGAACTCATAAAATCAGTATGTAGGAGGTAGAAAGAAAGTTGTTTAATCTAATATCTTGCCTTTGACAGATGACAAATATTGGTGTTTTAGAAAAAAGCAGCAATTAGAATATTCCCTAATGTTCCTAAGCATGGTACAGGGCAGTTTTGTGAAGAGGGAAAAAAAGCATTCTTTTGATATACCCTTAGCAGAAATGTTTACATCCCAAAATATGGTATTTAAATAATCATGCTTAGCAATATATAGGGAATATTGATAGTCTTTCAAAAATGTAAATTCATTTAATTTAATTATAATAGTAAAGGTAATTCAAAGGTGTATTAGTAATAGGAATATGCACAACTCTCACTAAACAAACTCATTTTTTCAAACTCCTCCCCTCTCTATTTTAATAGAAAAAATATATAGTTCTAAACAAAATTCTAAACAAAGGATTTACATGTGAATTTTCTCTCACCCCTCAGAGTGACTTTTATAAAATGCAGACATGTACATATTACCCACTACTCAATAAACTCCAATAATTTTTAATTGGCTGCAGGATCAGGATCAAATATAAAGCCCTTTGTTTGACACATTTTTATCAACCTGGCTCCCTCCTACTCTTTCTCTCTTATATGACTCTTCTCTGAGGATAGCAGAGTGATGGCCTCTAGCTCTAACCCTATTTCCCCCCCTAGCATGAATTAAAGTCTCCCTTGGAGAAGGGTTGAGGGAGAAGAGACTAGAGATGTCTCTTATGCCTCCTTTCAAGTCATACAATTACAGCTCTCTTTTCTGTGGGTTTCACTACACATGGAAGCCCCTCTTGTTACGCAAGGGGTCCTTTCCTTACATGTTGGGGCTCACACAATCTCTACACTACACTACACTAAAATCCACATGTAAATCCTTTGCTTAGAGCTTGGACCATATTTTTTCTATTAAAATAAGAGAGAGAGAGACAGAGACAGGGAGGAAGGGTAGAGAGGGAGAAAGAGAGAGACAGAAAGACAGAGAGAGAGAGAGAGAGAAAGAGAGAGAGAAAGAGAGAGAGAGAGAGAGAGAGAGAGAGAGAGAGAGAGAGAGATTTATGATAAACTATAAATACTTCCTTTACAATACTTTAATGACTAGTACTGTATTATCCTTCAGCTAAGTTGTGAAGTAAGAAAAAAATCTGAATTCTATCTCCCTGGCACTCAGTTTCCTCATCTGTAATTGAGGGGGGTTGACCTAAATGACCCCCAATGTCTCTTCCACTTCTAAATCTATGATCCACTTAAATCTAAATCTGAAAAATGGTATGAATCTCATAAATCATTCAGTTGAACATATTCATCTTACACAATATTCATATGAATCTATGATTTCATCAACCTGGGAATCCACTCCATGGATGTAAGCCATCCATGCCTACCTAGACTATTCAACTCTCATCAGTGCAGAAACTTATCCTATAATATATAGAATTTATATGTAACCCTGGACTATTTGATTACTCATCCTGAATATGCAAACAGTTGATAAATCTTGCTAATCTACAAAATCTCTCCTATTTGTCCCTTACTCTCACATCCACTGCCCTAGTTCAAGCCCTCCAACTCTTTCTCTCCATTCTACATCATTTTCAGTTCCTTATCTATCAAATGAAAAGGTGAGAATACATGACCTCTAAAGTATATATAATAAATAAGCCCAGGTGTGACCAAGTTTCTCCCTTACTTATCAATCAACAGGGGTTCCCTGATGTCTCTAGAATAAAATAAAAACAACTCTGCCATTTAAATCTGACTTCTGCATATGCTTGCATATAATTATTTGGATGTCATCTCCCCCATTAGACTGTGAGCTCCTTGAGGACAGGGACTGTCTTCTTTCTCTGAACCTTTAATGCTTAGCACAGGGTCTGGCACATAGTATATACTTGATCCTAAATGCTTGTTGATTTGACTGACACTGAAGAATCTTTTATTTCCTTCATGGCTCAGGTCAATGAAACTTTCTCTAATTTCCCTAATTGTTAGTTTCTCTCTCTCTCTCTCTCTCTCTCTCTCTCTCTCTCTCTCTCTCTCTCTCTCTCTCTCTCTCTCTCTCTCTCTCTCTCCATTACTTTGCATGTATTTGTATTTTTACATGTTGTATCCCTTAGGGGAATGAAAGCTCCTTGTTGATATGCTTTTATTTTCCTAAAATCAAAAATGGTTTTTCATGGGATTATAGATTTAAAGCTCTAAGGGATATCAGAGGTCAGTCAAGCTGATCTTTTTATGGGCATCATTAAATCACAGATTTAAAGTTAAGAGGGCCCTAAGAGGTCATATAGTCCAACCTTGTCATTTTATGGATTATATTAGAAAATAGTGGGAGTTTAGTGACTTGCCCAATGCTCTATAAATAGCAAAGGACAAAACCAATACTAGAATCCAGGCACTTTCCATTTTTATCTGTCTACCCAGTGCATATCCTTTAGGCACTGTTGTGGTTGCTGTTCTAGATTGATTACTCCATTGGTACTAAGATACAAACTCTCTTTACCACTGAAAATCAATATCTAACTATCACAAGCTCAGAGAACTCCTTAGAGCACTTAGAGTTTGTGCTTGTCTATGGTCACACAGTTAATGGGAGTCAAAGGAAGACTTGAAACCAGGTCTTAATGATTAACCAAGGTCAGCCTTCTAACCACTATACCATGGGCTATATAGATGTTTAAAATATTAACAATATATATGTCTAAGCTAAATAATGAAATAGCAGGAGTAAAAGTAATATAAAGGCAGAATAAAATTTATGAATGGGCATTCTTCCCTTTTCCCCAAAAAAATAGTTCACATGTAAATCCTTTGTTTAGAACTTGGACCATATTTTTTCTATTAAAATACTATTATATACAGTGGTCACATTGCCAAGGCAATGTCAAAAACCTTTTTAATCTATAATGCACTTGGGATAGAATAGTCAAGTAATTAAGCTATAGACCCAAATACTTATGTGTTTCTACATGAAAATATAGTAAGCACTTCATATTGGATCTTCTCTCTCAACCACCATCCATATCAGAAGGGGAAGAAAAGTTTCTTCTTCCTTCACCCTCTCTGCCTGAAAGTAGAGATTGCCCTCTGGGTTCATTCTACTGATGAAGTTTCTAAGGCAGGAACTCTAATAGGTTTGGAGTGTATATTGAGAATATGGTTGAGGCCAGGATAAAGGACAAAGAGGAATACTCGGGGAGAAAGATTCCATGGCCATTGAAGAGAAGAGAAAGATTTGGGGAAGCTAAGATATAAATATTGTGTGTGTATAATATTTTTGTTTTCCCTTATCTTCTCTGTTTTTACATAGGTGCTCTAGTCTCTTCATATAAAAAAGATGAAAATGAGATTATCTACATTTTTCAGGAAGTGTAGCCACAGGCTGCCTTAGGTATTTCATTATTAGGATCTGAGAAATAGCAGAGGAAGTTGAGAGCTCTAGAAATAAAAAGGAGGGTAGATTCTCTTTGAAGGCCTCACAGGGTGTGTTTTGTTATCTTTTAAATCTGGGGATGGCATAAAAATACATTGTTTTAGAAATACTGCAATCTAAGTGCATAGCTCACATTGAGTATATTCTGTGGGTAAAGGGACGCCCCCCATTTAGGGCCTATAATTTATCCACTATCCTGTGAAGGTTATAGCTACACTTCTAGATCACTTTGTTTTATATCAGTGTGGAGGAAGACTTTGTAAAGTGGATGGGTAAAAGTTGAATTCACTGAAATAACCATGATTTGGGGTCCTCATTCTGCAATAAAATTGACTGCAAATTTTCACCTGTTAGCTTGTTGTCTTGTTGTCCTACAGGCACAGCGCTAAAGATGGAATTAGTTCTTCCAAAATTTAAACAAAAAAGAACAGGTTTTTTTTAAAGGCCAAAATATAAAATCGATAAGAATCAATTGCCTTCTATGATAAAATAATTTTAGTATTACCCTCAATTACTCACTCTCACCACACATTTCTAGTCTGTTTTCTAATTTTATCTTTTTTAAATCCACAGCATCTCTTCCATAATTCTCTTCTTTCCATTCACAGAGTCACCCTCTTTGTTTGGTCTCTTATCACCTCTTGGCTGTATTATTGTGATAGCTTTTTTTTTTAAAGCAATCGGGGTAAAGTAACTTGCTCAAGGTTACATGGCCAGTTATTTCTGGGTGTGGTGCTGAGTATCTGAGCCTGGATTTGATCCAGGTCATCCTGACACTGGAGCCGGTGATCTTACTCGCTGTGCTACCTGGCCACCCCTTTTGTGATAGCTTTCTAACTGGATTCTCTCCTTCAAGCCTCTTCCACTCCAATCAATCCACTACATGGCTGCTAAAGTGATTTTCCTAAAGAGCATCTCTGATCATGATATACTCCTCCTCAAATAACTCCTGTGGCCCCACATCAGCTCTAAAACCAACAGCCCTGTTAGGAATTTAAATTTATCCACAACCTGGCCCCTTCCTCCTTTTCTAGTATACTTACACATGACTCTCCTCCACAAAGTCTAGGTTGTAGTCATCCTAATTTGTTTGCTGTTTCTCCTAAATGATGCTGTCTCTCTCATATCAATAGTAAATCCCATGAGAGAATTAAATACAAGAATGGGGGATCCAGTGTCTCTTATCTTGGTATTTCATAATCCTAATATCAGTAAATTCTTTAAAAGAAATCCTTCTAGGTAGATAAGAAACAACTTTCTAAATAGAGTATTGTTCCAACCAACAAACCTTGAAGGTTTTATCTATTTTTCATTCCTAAAGACCCTAAATGCATTCATGATTAACTATTTGTGAATATAAATATTTTATACTATATACCCTTAATAGTGTCAGAGAATCAACAAAGACAGCTCATTTTAGTTGGTTATCATTAGATTAATGATCCTTGTATACAGCAGTCTCTACTCACATTTTGCCTTAAACTAGGTTGATAGCATCCATGGATATTAATAAACTCTAGAATGTACTTAAGGAATTTTCTCACCAGGACATTGTACCCTTCAGTTTAATGGTTGGTCTACTCTAGGATCTATCCTCCTCCCCCCTTCTTTTTAAGACTTCTCTTAAAGACAGATCTATTTCATCATAGGACAAGTCTATTAGCTATATGAATTAACAGAGATAGAATGCTACAGTGGTTATAGAATTGAACTTGGAGTCAAGAATTCTTCTAGTTCTAATTCAGGGCTCCTTAGGAAGGTTTTATTTAATTTATTTGTCAATTTTTTCTTGTAGGGAATGAATACGTATAATGATATGAACTGCAGGTAATATAAAGGTATACCTATTCATATGTAGGTAGATATTAAATTTACATAATATTTGCAAGTCATAAAAGAAATATATGTGTACATATACACGTATATCTGGGTGTGTACATGTGGGCAGAGAGAGAGAGAGAGTGAGAGTGTTGCAGCAGGAGGAAAAAATACTTGAAAAATTATCTACCCATTGAAATTAAAGTCTTCTTTTTTATCATCTTGTCACAGTAATGTTTAAAAGGAAGAAAGGGAGTCATATATTTGTCTAAGCAAAAGGATCAGCTGTAAGACTTCCATTCTATCTGTGTATCCCATGTCCATTTACATAATGAGAACGTAAGGGAAAGAATGGTAAATTGGGCAATATCATCATCATTATGATCATCATAACAGCTAACATTTGTATTGTGCCTAATATGTGCCAAGCATTGTACTAAGACCTTTATAATAATTATCTTGGTTTATCTTTACAATGGCCCTGGAATGTAGGTTCTATTATTATCCTCATTTTAATGATGAGGAATCTGAGGCATTGATAGGCTAAGTGATTTCACCAGGGTCACAAAACTAATAAGTTATCTAAGGCTAGATTTGAACCCCAAACTTCCTGACTCCAGATCCAGGACTGTATCTACTGTACCACCCAGCTGACTAGAGAAGAATTGAGTTATAAAACTTTCCCAAACTGTTTGATGCTGGCGGGTATAAACTCTGGCTCATATCATTAGGGTGGTCCAGACTCTGACACTTTTTACTGGCCAAACTACCATAATCTTTTATTTTTCTCCCCCCAGTTGAAGTGAAAGCTCCAAAATCTACCCTAGAATTCAGGTAGTCTGTGTGCCAAAATCCATTCAAACCTATGGTTCGTGAATCATCATTGCTTATTTTGATGAGGCCAGAAGACATATTCATTTTTTTTAAGCAATCGGGGTTAAGTAACTTGCTCAGGGTTACACGGCCAGTTATTTTGTGTAGGTGTTAAGTATCTGAGCCTGGAACCGAACCCAGGTCTCCTAACTCTGGGGCCAGTGCTTTTACTCACTGGGCCACCTGGCTGCCCCTTCTTTTATTTTTAAGCAATTGGGGTTAAGTAACTTGCCCAAGGTTACATGGCCAGTTTTGTGGGGGGGGGGGGGGAGTGTAAAGTATCTGAGGACAGAACCGATCCCGGGTCCTCTTGACTTTGGGGCCAGTGCTCTTACTCACTGTGCCACCTAGCCACCCCAACATATTTATTTTCAAAGTAAAAGACATTTAATCAAATAGCATAGCAAATTAAATGACAAGTCCATCTTATCCATGAATATACACATAGCCTCTTCCATGGACTACTAAAACACTAGTAAAGGATGTCAAACACATATAGAATATATGTGATAAGGGAACACAAATCTAGGACATCACCCATATAAAGAACACAGATGGCTGAGGAACACATGAATAGAACACACACCAGGAACACATGTGGTCAGGACAGGTAAACATAAGTCACATCCACATCCACAAAGAAATACGTCTACAGCATACTTATGGTCATGGGATCTCAAACTCTAGAGATGCTATCCTCTAGTGGTGAGGTTCTGTGGTTCATTTTTAGGTGTGTCATTGCTGGGTATCATGTCATTTCAGTTATGTAAGCTTTGCTACTCTCCCCCATTCATTGACCTCCACTGGTTTTCTGAACTGTCCTCATATGCCATCTGACAGTCTCTTCATTGTGATTATCTCTCTGGTGTCATGTCCTGGGGTAGAGAAACTTGCAAGCCTCTACCTGGTAAGGGAAAGATAAAGGTCTTTTACTGAATAGCCTTTGGTTATGGGCCACCAAAGGAAGTAGAAGTACCATGTAAAAATTGTCTATTATTTTGACTAGATTTTCTGCTATTCTTATTCAAATTCCTTGGCTCTAGATAAGTATCTGATTGGAGATTTGCAAATTATTTCAACTCCTAATTCATTATTGTTTATCTTAATTCTCTCAAACAATTTTGTGCATTCACCTTGGGAAAATCCTATAAAAGACATTGGTGGATGAGAATAAAGATTCCCTCAGCTCCCAAAAAGGTCCTTGACTGGTATATAAATAAAAATGGAGGCAAAAAAAGGTTAAATGAAGTTGGCATTGTTCTGTAATAATATATAGAGATGCAGAAGGAAATGACAAAGCATTTGAGTATCATTGCCAATAAAACTCCAATGGAGTCACAAAGAATTGGACACAATTGAAATGATTGAACACAATATATAGAGAATAATTCAAGTCACCCACTTTTGAACATTTGTCTATTGTCAAAGAATTTTTTTAAATGAATAAATGTCATTTCTTTGCAATACACTGAGAAAGAATAGATATACCATTGTCAAATATTGTAAAGAGTCCTTCTTGAAATTCAGAAGAGTGTGGGTATGAATCTGATCTCCACTACTTCCTATCCTTGTCACCTTCAGCAAATTGCATTATCTCTTTAGACTTCTGTTTCTTCATCTGTTTGGCTAGTTCTCTGCATCCCCATCTAGTTCTCAGGAAATCCCCAAGTAGAAAAGATAAGGAAGCACTTCACTGAAATCTATGAGACTGATTTACAATCTAGACACTGTCCCCACCCTTTTCTTCTCTTCACCATTTGCCCTAGCAATCTACTACTTGAGTATACTGCAATACCACTCAGAGTATTCTAGCAATGTGGAAAAGGGCAATATTTTTTCACAATTCTGGCAATTGATACTTCAGAGTTGCATGAGATTCAGGTACCATCCCAAAACTTTGTGTGTGGAAGATAAGTATCGTGACTGCACTATCTGGGAACAACCTGAGTATGTATATACTGGTCTAAAGATTGGAAATGTGCTACTTCTACAAGAAAGAATTAAGCTGGCTAAAGAATCCACAAAATGACACAGAGAAGCTAACCTCCCACCGAGGACAGCCTGGCAGGCCAGCAAGAATCGGCCAGCATAGTGTTCAGAGAGCTGACCACAGCCTGCTCCAGCCAGAGGTTTTAGGGCCAGGGCAGCCTGACCAGCCTCTGGATGGAGAGAATTCAGATCATGAGTAGCTGTGCCAGTTTCCAGAATTATCAACCCATAGATGCTAAGGACAAAGTGAGAGATAAGTGCAGCGTGGACTTTGGGATCCAGTAGTTGGGAGTGTGGTCGACATATGCCCCCAAGGCAAGAAGCCACTGAGGTGCCCCACACAGCTGCTGCCATGTGGAAGCTTCAGCTCCTGGCCTGCAGGTTGTAGGGGGACCAAGTGACCAGTCTGAAAGGTAATGGCTCTTGCTTTAACCTGCTTGGATCTGGATTGCAGTCTAGGGTGGAGGTACTGGGGTGCGTGACCAGCTTGCCAGAGTGTGTGGAGGCTTCAGAGAGAGCACCTAACTAATACTTTTGGTAGCTGAGAAAACCCCAGCATTTGGGATGAAGCTCCCCTGTCTGGTGGCACAGTCCTACTGTGACAAAAAGCCCAAAACTCAAGTAATTTAGTGGCAATATAAGCAGGCAAAGGAAGCAAACCAAGCAGAGAAATCCAACTCTACACTTCTATTTTGGTAACAAAAAGGACCAAAGCATGGAACAGGAGGAAGATAATGAAGTCAGAACTCCTGCACCAAAAGCTTCCCAAAAAATACAAGCTGGTTACAGGCCATAGAGGACCTTAAGAAGGACTTTGAAAACCAAATAAGAGAAGTGGAGGAAAAATGGGAATAGAAATGAGAATATGCAAGAAAATTATGAAATGAGAGTCAACAACCTGACTGAAAAAAATAATACCTTAAAAATAGATTAATTCAAATGGCAAAAGAGGTTCAAAAGGGCAATAGGGAAAAGAATTAATTAAAATTAATTAAAAGGCTGAATTTGCCAGATGGAAAAAGAATCTCAAAAGCTCACTGAGGAGAATCATTCCTTCAGAAATGGATTGGAGCAAATGGAAGCTAGTGACTTTATGAGAAATCAAGATACTATTAAAGAGATCCAAACAAATGAAATAATAGAAGGCAATGTGAAATATCTAATTGGGGAAACCACTGACCTGCAAAATAGATCCAGGAGAGATAATTTAAATATTATTGGACTTCGTGAAATCCATGATCAAAAAAAGGAACCTAAAAATGATCCTTTAAGAAATTCTCAAGGAAAATTGTTCTGGTGTTTTAGAACCAGAGGGCAAAATAGAGGTTGAAAGAATCCACCAATCACCTCTGTAAAAGATACCCAAAAGAAAACTCCTAGGAATATTATAGCCAGGTTCTGGAATTCCCAGATCAAGGAGAAAATATTACAAGCAGCCAGGAAGAAACAATTTGAATATTGTGGAAACAGTCAGGATAACACAGGATCTGGCAGCTTCTACACTGAGGGATCAAAGGGCTTGGAATATGATATTCTGGAGGGCAAAGGAGCTGGGATTAAAACCAAGAATCACCTACCCAGCAAAACTGAGTATCATGTTTCAGGGGAAAATATGGTCATTCAGTGGAATAGAGGACTTTCAAGCATTCTTGCTGAAAAAACTAGAGTTGAATAGAAAATTTGACATTCAGATACAAGAAGCAAGAGAAGCATGAGAAGTTAAAACAGGGAAAAGAAATCATAAGGAACTTATCAAAATTGAACTATTTACATTCTCACATGGAAAAACAATAATTGCAACTTAAGAAACTTTTCTCAGTATGAGAATAATTGAAGGGAAGAGAAATATATATATATATATATATACACATAAATATATATATATAAACACATACATATATAAGTCTATATAGGTGTATGGGTATATGAATATATATGTGAATATGTTTACATATGTGTACAGGTATACAAAGATAGTGGGCACAGGACCAATTTAATAAGAAGGGATGATACTTAAAAGCTGAAATTAACAGGTGATGGAGGAATATAATGAGAGGAGATGGGGAGAGACAGAATGGGGTAAACTATCTCATATAGAAGAGGTAAGGGTAAATGGTTACAATGGAGTGGAAGAACAGGAAGGCAAAAGGGAATGGGTCAACCTTATTCTGATTGAATTTGGCTTAGGGAGAGAATGACATACACACTAAATAGGGTATCTTACCCTACAGGAGAGTAGGGAGGAAGGGGATGAGAATGGGGATGATGGAAGGGAGGGCAGGTTGGGGGGAGGGAAGTTGGAAGCTCCCACTTTTGAAAAGGGACAGGATCAAAGTAGAGAACAGAACAAGTGGGAGGTGGGATAGGAGGGAGGGAAATATAGTCAGTCTTCCACAATATATCTACTATGGAAATGGTTTGCATAGCTACATATGTTCAACCTGTATTGAATTGCTTATCTTCTCAGTAAGGGTGTGTGACAAGGGAGGAAGGGAATGAATCTGGAACTCAAAGTTTCAAAATTAAATGTTTAAATATATATATATATATATATATATATATATATATATATATATATATA
>NW_027187372.1:14954941-14972092 GCF_028583685.1 Petaurus breviceps papuanus
ATATATATATATATATATATATATATATATATATATATATATATATACTATTATCAATATTATTTTACATGTAAAAGGAAATAAGATATACAGGCCCTGGGGCATAGAGATCCACCGTGCCCTACTGGAAATTTGGAGGGGTCATGGGAGAATATATGGGAGAGAGTAGATTGGAGGAGGGGATATCCAGTGGTTTCACTATTTTGGGGTGTTGGGTAGGGAAAAATGAGGAGAAAATTTGTAACTCAAAATCTTCTGGAAATGAATGATGTAAACTAGAAGTTAATGAAGCATTTGATTTGAAAAAAAAATTGGGCAGCCAGGTAATAGAAGAAACACTGTACTTGGAGATATAAAGACCTGAGATTGAATTTGGCATCACATTTTTATGAATTGTGTGATCCAGAGCAAATTACTTAATCTCTTTCAGTTTCCCTTTACTCATTTGCAAAGCACAGATAATAATAGCACCTGCCTGGCCAAGTTGTTGTATCAAATGAGATGACATATACAAAGCACTTTGCAAATCTTAAAAGTATATATACAAGCCACTTATAAATGCTATGTATTATTATAAAGCCAGTCTTATATTCAGCCCTTAAGTTATTGAAAATATACTTTAAATGAATAACACAGGTACTCAGTTAATGTATTATGGATAGAAAGACCAGTGTTAATCATCCAGCAAAAAACAAACAAGTATATAAACAAGAGGTGTGTTGGGTTTCTTTTTGTTTTTTAACTCATTTTTGCTGGCCATGGAAAAAGTCTTGAAAACATTCACTTTAATAGAGTTTTAGGCAAAAATGAACCTTAAATATTTATTCTAAATTATAGCCAACATGAACTCTTCATATATGCAAAGCTTATACTAATTCAGACTTCTGGGAGGAAAAGGTATAATATTTGATTCTATGGTAACAGAGCTCAAGGTTTGAATTAATTTCATACACTGGAAATGGCTACTGGATTCATGAGATATATAATGTTACACTATGAAGTCTTATACAGAGGTAACCTCTACTCATGTCTATCTGCTTTTATAAGTGAAGAAGAATGTATTTGGCCAGCCACCTTATGAAAACTGCAATCTGTAATGACTGACTAAAGGCAGATCCCTGCATTCTGTATTATACTGTGAACAATGTTATCTTCAAGTTATGAAAACATCAGCTGAAGCAGAAAATTCCAATTTATTACTTATATTACAAAAGAGAACATTCTAAAATAAAAAGATATACAAGGTGGAGGGTTGGTGAGTGAAATCAACTTAATATGCTCTATGAATTTCAAATAATTCCTTGAGTGCTCAATAGTGGTATCACCTTGATTAGAGGACTAATTCAATACTAAATCATTTTGCATCAAGAGTAAAAAGACAGTTTTTAAAGCAAAAAATAAAATAAGAATGCCTTCATTCACTTCAAGAAACTTTCTTAAAATTCCTAATCTGTCAGAGGATGGGAGACAGATAAAGATACAAAGATGAACAAGTCATAGTTCTACCATGATGAGACTTGCAACTTAGTGGAAAATATAACACTTTCCTTTAATATTTGGGGGGAGAGTGATGGGATTGAAATAACAAGGAAAAGAAGATAAAGTGACTTTATACAATAATTCTCTGTTCTTCAAACTTCACTGTTCAAAATTAGGATCAGAGTTTTATTGACAGGAAATTGTTCTTATAGTCCTTAGCCTCATTATTTTATACATAGGAAACTAAGATCCAAAGATATTAAATGATTTGTCTGGCAATTGTTACACACCTATAAGATAGAATAATTAGGACTCTTAAGTCTCCTGACTCCAAACCCAGTGCTTTTTCTATTACATACTGAAATGGCATTTTTTAAAGGAATACCTATTGAATATAGGGAATGCCTTGGTTTTCTACTGAAACTTTCACTCCTTATCTCAGTAGCTTAAACACTTGTGATTTCCTCTCTGTAGGCATGTCTTTCATGGACAGAAAGGTGGGATAAATCGGAAGAAAGGGAAGAGTTCCACAGAGGTGATTCCTGAAGTAGGCTTTTAAGGAAATGAGGGATTTCAGTAGAAAAAGGATGAATACAAAAGAGTCCATTCTAAGTAGGAGGAAGACTTAATTTTCTCTGACTGCAATCCTTTCTGGCTATATTGCACACTATGCTACTCAATTCATATTCCAACCAAACTGGACTACTTATTCTGTTTCACTCCTATAATAAGCATGGATCTGAGTGGCCAACTCATCCCAGCATTTCTACTTAGCAAAATTCCAAAAGGGCACGTAGGCTAAGTACATGTCTTTCAATCTGCCCTCATTCCAAACATCCCTGCTTGCTATGAAAATTAACTCAAGAAGAAGATAAAGATAACAGCAATAGTCACAACAGCAATAGGGAAGATGATAGAATTGATAAACTTTAGCCAACTCTCCACTAGTACTTCAAATCACTGTGGTCCCCTGTGGTTTACATGTAACATGTTTTACATGTAAACTGATCATTCATACAAGTTATTTGAGGTAGGAGGAAGCACTAGCAATTAGAGAGATTGAAAATACTTTACTTTAGTAATTTTAAAAGTAATACTTAAGTAATAAAAGCTAAGCCATGAAGGAAATCAAAGATTTTAAAGACAGAGGTAAGAAAGAATCTATTATAAGTATTCAAATAGTCCAGCCAAAGACACAGAGATAGGAGATCAAATAATAAATTTATAGGACAACAGGTTTAGACACTTGGTATATAATGGAGGATAACATTAAATAAGTCAAGAAAGGTAGGCTGGTGGCAGATTTTGGAGGAATTTAACAACCAACCTAAGGACTGTATATTTTCTTTTAGAAGCAATAAGAAGCCACTGAATATTCTTGAGCAAGGTAATGACATTAGATAGATGTCTGCTCAAAGAAGATTTTTTTTTATTTGTGGGGGAAACATAGAAAAGAGATTAGCTAGGGGGAAAAGAATAAGAACACTAATGCAATAATCTTAATAAGAGATGAAGATGACCTGAATAAAAGGGGTGGTTCTTTGGGTAGTAAAAAAGGGGGGAGGGTAAATGTAAACAATCTTCTTGAGACAGAATTAATAAGAATTGGCAACTAACAGGAAATGGAGACAGACAGAGATAGAGACAGGCAGAGACAGACACACAGAGAGAGACAGAGAAATCAAGAATGGCTCTGCAGTTGCAATACTGAATGACTAAAAGCATTGTGGTATCTTTAGCAGAAATAGGAAAGCTTGGAGGGGCATGTTTAGCAAAGATGATGGGTTCCATTTTTGACAAGATGAGTTTGATAGAACTACTAAAACAATATCCAGGTGAAGTTGTCCTGCATGGAATAGATGACGTAGGACTGGAGTTCAGGAGAGAGATGAGTGATAGATAGATAGATAGATAGATAGATAGATAGATAGATAGATAGATAGATAGATAGATAGATAGATAGATAGAAGACAGGAAGACAGATAGATAAAGTGTACAGGGCACTTAGAAGACACCACATTTTAGGTGTTAGGAGATGGATAACAATCCAATAAAGGAGACTGAAGAAAAAGTGACCTAATAGAAAAACTGGGAGAAATCGGTGTCATAAAAACTAAGAGAAGAAAATGTCCATGTAGGAGAAAATTGGGTTTAACAGTTGTCATAACCTTCAGTGGTCTAGAAGCATGACTGAGGGTCCAAATGAAATATCTACAAAACATTTAGCCCGGTACCTGCCACATAATAGGTGCTGAATAAATACTTGTTCCTTTTCCTCTTGAGGCAATAGTAAGATATCCCAGTAGATATATTGAGCAGTTAGTTATATGAATTTTTTTTTTGAGAGGGAAGGCAGGGCAATGGGGGCTAAGTGTCACACAGCTAGTAAGTGTTAAGTGTCTGAGGTCAGATTGGAACTCAGGTCCTCCTGACTCCAAGGCTGGTGCTCTATTCACTGCACTACCTACCTGCCCTGTGAGCAGGTAGTTAGAAGTTTGTGACTGGGGCTCAAAGGAGAAGTCAGGGCTAGAGATCAGATTTGATAGTCATCCTATAGTTCAAAATGTTGATGTATCTATAAGCTTATAGATGTGGATACTGTCTCAAATTGTACAAATCTCAACCTGAATGCACTCTAGTTCTATGTGAGACTCATTCATATCTTTTTTTTTTAAAGCAATAGGGGTTAAGTAACTTGCTCAAGGTTACACGACCAGTGATTTCTGGGTGTGGTGCTGAGTATCTGAGCCCGGATTTGATCCAGGTCATCCCGACACTGGAGCCAGTGCTCTTACTCACTGAGCCACCTGGCCACCCCTAATCAATTGGGGTTAAGTAACTTGCTCAAGGTTACACAGCCAGGTGTTTCTGGGTGGGTGCTAAGCCCGGGATTTGATCTCCAGGTCTTCTCAACACTGGAGCCGGTGCTCTTACTTGCTGTGCTACCTGGCCGCCCCTCATTCATATCTTTTCATAAGTCTTCCACAAGGGATCCACTTACTGTAACATAATGATAACCCTCCTCCAGATCTCTTAACATTTCATGGACATTAATTGATTACAAAGAGTGTCAATAGCTATCCCTTACCTTTTTTTCCATAAAAGGTCTTTTCTGGTCATTGTAATTGACCATTGTAATTGATCTTTGTAATTACATCTTTTATTATGATATATACTATCTTCATAGTGTTGATATTTGAAGTCATGGGAATAGATAACATGCCAAAGAGAATAAGGTAGAAAGAGGAGAAATTTAAAGACAGAGCTTTGAGAGATGCCCAGATTAAGGAGAAGAAGGAAAAAGAAGTAGGAATCAAGAAATCAGTCAATAAACAGTACTATATGCCAGCACTGTGCTAAGTGCTGGGGTTGCACAGAAAGTCAAAAGACAGTATCTACTCTCTAATGGGGAAGACAGCATACAAACAATTATACATAAGCAAAATACAAATATATGTGATAAATTAGAAAAAATCAACAGAGGGAAGACACTAGAATTAAGGAGGACAGGGAAAGGCAAAGAAGAAGTGAAAAATATAAGCACATCACTAGGAAAACCAAGAGAGTTTAGTGTCATAAAATCCCAAAATGGGAAGAGAATGTTGCTGAAAGTTTAAGGAGAATATGTGAAACTATGAAAAGTAGAACAGATTTGGAATCACAGTACCTGGGTACAAATCCCATTTCTGATCATTGTGTGAACTTAGGAAAGTCACTTGACTCATCTTGGCTTAAGTTTCCTTACCTGAAAAATGAAGGTGGAACCAGAAGGCCTCTAAAGTCTCTCCTAGCTCAATATTTATGATGCTATGATCCTAGGACTGAAAATGACCTTTAGACTTTGCAAAAGATCATTAGTGACCTTGCAAAGAGTAGTTTTAGATTTAATGAATGGAATCCACAATGTAAACCACTTTTTTGGAAATATGTTAATGAATTGAGAGGAGAGAAAAAGCAAGAGTTGGGTTAGGGGAACAGAAGAAATGTTAGCTCTCCTTTACTCCAATCTGCTTACTACATGTAACATTCAGAAGGACCTAGAAGATAGAACAAGCTGGGAACATGCTGTCTTTTCTTTGAAAGTAATTCTCACTAAGATTTACTATTACAGAAATAAAGATGGGTTATAAATCCGATTTATTGCTTTATTTTTAGAAGGCGTATCTCAAAAACTCTTTCTGATTATATATTTCTTACTACATCTTGATCTTCAAAAAGCATCATATATTAAGGTGTCGACCTGTTCACCATGCTTGCTAGTAAGGAGGCATGGTTTATCCTATTATCTTTGATCTTATGAAGTATATTGCCAAAATACTTTTAATGCTGGGTTAGTTTTGTCACCCTGGGTGACCTTACTTCAGCTTTCCAGTATGTCTCTATTTTTCTCAGTAACTTATTGAAAAAATACTTGCAAAACTCTTAACATGAAGTACTGTATCTACTTCAGTGTTTAAAAGCATATAACTAAAATATACAGTATTTTTCACTGCAGCTTTGATTTTGATCTCATAAATATCTATCTGGTTGACCCTAGTAATTCATTTATTCAACAAATAATCATTAACCATTTAGTATGTTCTCAGCACCATGCTATTAGTGTGGAGAATACAAAAATGTACAAGACATAGTGCAAGCTCCCTAGGAATGTATGATATAGTATAGAAAATGATACACATAAAAACAACTACAAATCCAAAGCAGTTTATGATAAGTAATGCAAAATAAAAGTGATACCTGAGTCTGGATGTGGGGGAGGTGACTTCTATCTGGGTGATCATGGAAAGTTTCTTAAAGGAGAAAAATATGAGCCAGGCATTAGAGGATAGGAAAAATTTTCATAGATGGAAATGGGGTGGGAAAAAGGCCTTCAGGTTGATGACATGTATAAGTAGAGAGACAAAACCAGAAAATACTAAGTGCTTTGGAAGTGGCAATTAATCTAGTTTAACAAAATCACAGTTAATTAATGGAAAGGCAGGAGGAAGACTGAATATATAAGTTGGAATGATTTTATGAAAAGCCTTGAATGTTACTGGTCAACTAGGTGGCACAGTGGATAAAGTGTTGGGTTTAGAGTCAGGAAAACCTGAGTTCAAATCCAATCTCAAACACTTACTAGCTGTATGAACTTGGAAATGTCACTTAACCCTTTTGCCTCAGTTTATTCATTTGTAAAATGAGCTGGAGAAGGAAATAACAAACCACTCTAATATCCCAGCCAAGAAAACCCCAAATAGGATCACACAGAGTTGGACAAAACTGAAAGCAACTTAACCGTGATAATGACAACAAAATGAATGTCAGGTTAAGGATTTATTATTTGATTCAATAGGCAACAACCAATGAAATGCATTGAGCTTTATTTTTTGTTTGGGGGGGTTGGGAAGGCAGAGAGAGAGAAGTAAAGCAAAGATTCAGGGACTTATTCTCCAAATTTCTAAAATGTCTTTAACACTTTCCTTGAAAAATACATTGATTATCCAAAAGTTAATTGACCAAAAGCTCCCATAAATGACATTTCAGCTCAGAAGACAGGTTTGAGCATCACTAATCATTATATTAAAGTGTGAAAGTGGTCAAAAATGACAAATATGAGGAATTTGTTGTTGCCAGATTCACTGGAGCATGCATACTTCATGACTTCCAGTCTCCTTCAAAATATAGAAAAAGAAAGTTCTACCAACAGTAATTGACAAATGAAGAGAAACTCATTCACACTGTCAAAATAAATTAGATGTGTGATGATTTCTAGGTAGCTAGCCAAATTTGGAACACAAACTGGTAAGGATAACTAGATATATTTTAAAATTTCCCTTTCCCATTGCCCAGCCTATACAACTATATTTCATAAGTTTAAAAATATAAAGCTAAATGATATGGAAAATGAAGTATTTTCAAGTCTTTGCTCCTAAAAACATTTCTCCTTCTCAATCAGTCAATACCAAGTATTTATATAGCTCCTGCTATGTGCCTAGAAATATTTTAGATCCTGTAGGAGATACAAGAGAGGACAAGACAGAGTCATGCCCTCAAAGGCTCGTAATCTGATTGAGCACCGAAGATTTATGTGCAAGAACTAGAAAGCAATATGAGGTGGTACAGAACCAAGTGTGGCACACACGTGTATTAGAAGATTTGAGATAAAGGAGTTATAGATGGTAGGGAAAGTTAATGTGGGGATGGGATCTGAGCTGGATTTTAATGGACAGAAGATGTGTATATATTGTAAAGAAAGCGACTAACATAAACAAAGGCATGGATCAAAGAATAAAGATGACATTTGCAGGTAAAACAAAGAAACTGGCCTGGGGAAGAGACACTGTTGGGGGAGAAGAGGAAATGAGATCAAATGTGTTCAATTTGTCTCCAATTTGGATTTTGTGAAGAGTTTTCAAGAAATAACAAACGTATAAATGTATAAACATGTAAATAGCATAGATTACAAAAGCAATTGTAGTGTGAGACATGCTATGTAATAAATACAATTCAGTTACCTCTTTAAAAAAAGAATATTGGGTGATATGATGGGAATCCATCTTTAATGTAGGTAATAAACATATTTCAACATAAAATCTCTTTTGGCAAAGAATACTTAGATTCTTTTAAGTTCCTTTAAAATTTTATTACTTTTGTTTGTTTTTATTGTTCCCTTCCCCTATTACTCTCCTTCACCTTTAACAAACATCTGGTGTGTGGCTATGTGTGTGTGGGTGTGTGTGGGTGAGAGAGACAGAGACAGAGACAGAGACAGAAGTGGGGAAAAGATAGAGGGGGAGAGATGGAGAGGGTACATAAGTGAGTGAAATATCTTACACTTAAAATGAGAGGTTTAAGTAGTTGTGGTAGGGAGGAGGGAATTGTTTCTGAGGGTTTGCCTATAGATGCTGAAGTACTCTTAAAACTAGACAAACTTTGTCACTGAAAAGAATACTGGGTTTGAAGTAAGAGTCTCAGGGTTCAAAGCTTGATTCTACCACTTTTTTTCTGTATAATCAAGCAGCTAGGTGGCACAGTATATAGAGTGCCTACCCTGGAATCAGGAAGATCTGAGTTTGAATATGACCTCAGACACTTACTAGCTGTGTGACCCTGGGGAAGTCACTTAACCCTGTTTGTCTCAGTTTCTCATTTGTAAAATGGAAAATCTGGGAAATAAAACTCAAGACCACAAATAAAAATACAGGGTGTTGCAAAAGTCTTACTGCAGTTTTAAACTATTAAAGCTAATGAACTAGGATTTCTGAGATACCCTGTATGTAGGCATGGGGGGGGGGGAAGGAATGGATTCAATATTGTCTACCCAAATTTTCAAAGAATGGATACACAATGCTTTGTTTTACAAAACAATTCTAATTGAACAACATAATGTCTTTTGTCTTTCAAACTGGGGTTGTGAGTGGATATGGAGGATAAATATAGTCTTTCCTTTTCTTAAAAGCTTTGATTGTTTTAGTTGGGTTAGAAGGAGGTCTAAATCAGTGACTTTATCAGGTTAAGAAGATTACAGGTGAGGAAACTCACTTTAGCATTGTGAACAGGCAACAGACCTGCAACCTGGAGACTTAGATCTTTGCCTGGACACTGAAATTTTAAATGATTTGCCCAGGATCACACAGGCAATATATCTCAGAGACAGTATTGAATCCAGCTTTTCCTGACTTCAAGACATGCTCTCTATCTACTACAGATATATAGTTATAGATACACACACACACACACACACACATATATGTATGTATACATGCCGATCTGTCCATCTGTATATCTATCTATAAAATATAATTGCTCTCTACCCCACCACCTCTTGGCTTCGCTAGGAATTCTCCCCTTCAATAATCCTTCCTATTTGCTCATCTTCAGTCTCTCCTCACCTCCTCCCTCTTTTCTTGCAGCCTACAAACATGCCCAAGTCTCTGTCATCCTTTAAACACAATAAAAACAAGCCAAGAATAACAACAAACACACTTTATCCTTCCACCTTATCAAATTATCATCTTATTGCATTGCAATAATTGTCTTTTATTATCTTTTATGGTCAAATATGAAGAAAAGGCATGCTGTTCTACTTGTCTCCACTTTTTCAACCCCCATTCATTTCTTAATCCCTGCCTTCAAACTCCACTACTCAAGTCAAGATGCTCTCTGCAAATTTTCTAATAATCTTTTGTTTCCAATAGTTCCAATGTCCTTTTTTCAATCTCTAAACGTAGAACTAAACCTTCATTTTTTGTCCACCCCCACCAGTTGTTTCTTTCTCCTCCCTCTGTTTTTGTGACTATTCTCTCCTCCTTCATTACCTATGGGAGAAACTGCTTCTTGTTCTATTAAACTGGATTAATGTTCATGTTCCACCCATTAATCATGGGGGTTTCCCAAGGCTCAGTCCTAGGCTTTTATCTCTTCCCTTTCTTTTGGTGATATTATCAGTTCTTATGCACCTAATTATCATCTCTATTCCATTTAAGAAGTGAATAGAGAACTGGATTTGAAGTCAGGAAAACCTGAGTTCAAATCTTACTTCAGGTACTCACTAGTGATGGGACTTTTGACAGTTCTAAGTCAGTTTCCTCATCAAGAAAATGGGGATAATAATAGCCACACTTCACAAGTTCATCATGAGAATGAATATTTATATATAATTTTGCAAACTTAAAGCTGTCATCACCATCATCAATACCAAATATTTATATTTATTTCTGGGCTCTCCTTTGAATATCTCTCCTATATCTCTGGTTTTTTTTTTGGCTTTTGGAGGGCAATTGGGGTTAAGTAATTTGCCCAAGGTTACACGGCTAGTGTTTTTGTGTGGCTGTTAAGTGTCTGAGGCCAGAATTGAACTCAGGTCCTACTGACTCCGGGGCCAGTGCTCTACTCACTGTGCCACCTAGCCGCCCCTCTCCTATATCTCTTACAGTTGCAGGAAGTTACCTGAGGATCTCAATCTCAAAATTTCTAAAAATTAAAGTTATTTTGGTTCCTAATACCAACCCAACCCATACCACCTCCAAACTCCCCTATTTCTATTAAAAGCACCATCACCTTTTAAATCACTCAGATTTGAAAGATCAGAGACATAACGGACTCTTAATTCTCACCCCTCCTAATCAATCAGTGGTCAAGTCTGGTCTAATTATACCTGTATATCTCTTCCATCCATCCTGTCTCTTCATTCCCATGGTGCCATCCAATTAAGGTCATCATCAAATCATACTTGCACTATTACAAAAGCCTCCTAAGTGGACTACTAGCTCCCAGGCATCTCCTTTCTCTTCCTTCACACAGTTGCCAAAATAATCTTGGTTAATCACAAGTCTAACTATGATTTCCTACATGAGAAACTTCTTCATATCTGGAATATACTTCACCTCTGTCTTGTATAATTTCTAGCTTCACTCGAAGCTCAGGCATACCTTTTAAGGCATACATTCTCAGTATTATTTTTGTCATGGACCCCTTTTGCATTTAATGAAGCCAATGGATCCTTCTCAGAATATGTGTATGTGTGCATATATGTATGTGTATATGTGTAGACACATAAATATATATGTATGCATGCATTTATATATACAGTATTTTAAATTCATAACCAGAGAAATGCTAAAAACTATTTTCTTGAAGTTCCATGAATCCTGAACTAGGAACCCCTGTCCTAAGGGAAGCCTTTTTTTATTTCCCTACTAATGTTAGCCCTGTCTCCACTCTCATATGATTATGCACTTACCTGTGTAAAGGTTGCAAATTTTGAGAATGCAATATAAGCTCCTTAAGGCCAGATACTGTTGTTTTTCCCATTTTGCCTTTGTGAAAGTAGACTCTTGTGATGTGCCTATTACATAGCAAGTGTTGAATAAATACTTCCTAAATTGTATTAAATTGCTTATTTTCCCATTGCATTACATGTCTATATAGTACATATAGGTCATATTTCTACTTTATTAGATTAATGAGTTACTAATTTGTTGCTATTCGTAGACTATGAGTTCAGGACTTATATATACAAGATCATAGCACACTCTGGTACTCAGAAGCTTTGTTTAGTTCACTGAAACAGCAATATATTAAATAGTAATTCTATTATCTATGTTTTTAAAAGTTGGGATATCCTTAAAATATATCCTAATCATTTTCGGAAGATTTACTAAGTACTGGAAAATCTCACTTATCATGAATGCCATCAAATACCATTTCTATCTCTTCCCTGTGTTCAAGAAAAGGATGAACAGGGATCTCCAAAGGAATTGGGGATGCTTAACATGATGGAGAAAAAGGCACAGGAGCTAAGGATATATATATATATATATGTGATTGTTGTCTTCAAAATTTTGATAGACTAGACAATTAAAGAATATCAGATTTATTCTATATACCTCTAGAGAGCAGAATTAAAACAAGTGGAGGGTAAGGGTACAGAACAGGTAGGTATATTTGGTCTTAAAAGAAATCCCAAATAGTTAAAGATATTCAATAACAAGATGGATTCCCTTGTTAGATGATGAGTTTTTCATTCACTGAAGGAGAGAAATTATATCACTGGACTGTTTTAAAGTTAAGAGTTTTAGTTGTATACAATGATTAGACTTGTTAACTCCAAAGATCCCTCTGAGTTCTGATTTTCTATGATTTTTATAACTCAAATATTGAAGGAAATAATCACTTATTTGGGGGGGGGTTAAAGTATGAAGAGCTTTGCATTCAGAAAACCATAATGTCTTAATGAGAACCTCACCTTTCTGAAAATGTTGCATTTTTTCACTCAGGTATCCTTGTTACTAGATTCATATTAATAGCTTTGATAGAGAAATTGTGAAAAAAGTAGACAAAAAAAACCTGAGATCCATGGCTAAAAATAATATGTAAATGCACGTAATTATTAGAGTTTTCAGAGGAAAAAGACCAATACTACATGTGAAAACATGTATATATCTATACATATATGTATATATAAATATATACTACATTAAGTAAATGTAGTTAAAGCATAAGTTGATAGAAATCATTTGTACCCTGTCTTTGAAAATCCAAAGACAAACAAAAAAGATCTTGTTACAGTCCTACAAACATAAGTATGAACACCAAACTATGAATATTAAAACTCCAAGTGTAATTTTCTGTGTTGATTTGACTTCACATGAAATAGTGTATTCAATATAAGCTGTATTACAGGAACATATTTAAAGTATGTCCTAGAACTCACAGAACTGCCCTATTTGTTTACATTGTTATTCTGGTAATCAGGAAGTTTAAAAGTGTTAACCAATGAAAGTAATAGCCTGTTGAACCTTCTCAAACTTAAACTGAAACATAATAGAAAAGTATGATTTAAACAATGTTAATTTATAACCCAATGACCAGGTATTTGCATACTAATTGTCATGTTCCTGCTGTCACGTTATCTTCAGCCTGAAGATCAGTCAGAAAGAGACATTCTGCATCATCTGTGACAGTCAGAGAGTGGAACGAAAAATGCCAGTGAAGTGAGTTGTTTGAAGTTATTTTTATTCTTAGATTATATAAAGAATGAAACACTTGACTTTTTGATAAGTCTGGATGGATGTTTTCTTTTTTCCTTGCTCATGACAAATATGCTAATTGTTGCCATTTCTCTGATTTGTTCTTCCATGTTTTCCTCCTCTACTTTTCTCCTATTTCTTAAAAGATGCCAACATTCTTGGGCTTGCTCTTACAGATTCATGAACATGAACAAATCTAGAACCAGATATGTAACCTTATTTCAGCTGGTTTTTTTAACCCATGGATTTTATGCTAAACAAAAATTATGTAACATATAACATTAGTTATTCTGTGATAGGAAAACATTTCTAAATTGTTGTATGTGTTTTTATTTGGGGATTTTAAAATAAGCACTACCCATTCAAAAAGGAGGGAATGGTGTCCTCCTTAAACGCAGGTTATCTCCTGAAAGACACCTGGATTGGATTTTTTTATTCCCTAATACACAGTGAATTGACAAAGTTGTTACACATCACATTTTAACATATCAGCAATCTAGCTTCTATAGTTAAAAAAATAAAACTATAATAATAATACAAATATATAGTTCATGGTACAATATATTAAATGACATATTTGTAAGTCAATTTATAATATTAAATACAAAAGTGAATAGCAGGCAAGGTCGGATTTGTCATAACAGTATTTCTATGAACTTTATTGAAAAAGATGAGGAGAGTAAACATAATAATATTTATAAAACACTTAATATGTATTACATCATCTCATCCTCACAAAAGTTCCTGTGAGGTAAATACTCATATGACCCCCATTTCACAGACAAGGAAATTAACTCACAAAATGGGTAAGGAACTTACCCAGTCATACAGGTATCTAGAAACATTTGGCATGCCTCTTTATTGGACTCAAAAATGGGAATATTGATGGTCTTTATGGAATTTTTTTAAATTAAGAAAATTGAAAGGAAATTAATGATGCACCTGTGACATATTTCTGGTAGGTGTTTGACTCCAGATACACATCTGAATATATTGTAAAAATTAAATATTTTACTTGCATAATTCATTTGACAGGAAATAAGAAAATGTACCACAAACCCTCTATCTAAGGCAAATTTGGAATTATATAAGGGAGGAGGTAGCTACCAACTGGAAAATGGGTATGCATGCTATTCACCCACAGAGACTTTAACCCTCAGAGTACTTTGAAAATCAGTGATCACCTACTTTTCCAAATTCATATGTATGCAAATTTTATCAATATATTTGTTGTAGAGGTAGTGAAGGAGTTAAGTTTCAAAAACAAGTTCTCTGATCTCAAAGCTACCACTCTCCCCTACCCCCACACTACATTATGGTATATATTGATTCTATTTGAAATGATGAATTCCTTAACCTATTTTTACCTAAACATAAAATGACAAAAATATTTTAAAGGGTCAAAAAAACCCTTTATCAAAGGGTTAAGAAAAAAAATCATGGACAAAATTAGACACCAAGAATTATTTAAGAATTAATAAATAAAATGTATTTCAACAGAATGTAAAAATTAAATAACTACATAACTAAATTATAGGAGGGTTGAACTCTTATCAGTCAAAGGAGAATATACCAAACAAATTACTGATTCTATTGAAATGCTGATAATAATTAAATTGCCTATATTTTTCCTATGTTTTGGATTATTAAAGGAGTTTTCTCAGAAATAGAAAATAGTATCACAGTTTAAAATACCTACAAGTCAAGTTAATGCATAGAAACATACTGACCTTTTCTAGGATGACAGAAGTCTTAATCTTTATCCTGACCTCTGAGTGACCCTGCATTCTCAAGACTATGGAAACAGATCCTAATATCTGTAAGGCTGCATCACGCTAGCCAGATTTTAAAGTCAACCTAAGTTTGCTTTCTGATTTGCATTTGATGAGAAATTTCTAAAACAAAGAAAAATACAAAAATGACAGTCAAACCCATGTGTTCACTTTTCACCTAGCTCCCTTCTACCTCTGAATACACTACTTAGCTGACATGCTCACATAAAAGTCGAATTTTTATAATATAATACACCCTTCAAATATTTTTCCTTTCCTTGACCAAGACAACTCTCTAAGACTCTAAATTACATAATTTTGTTGATCTGTCTTTGGCATCCCCACATCAGAGAGGTGGTATCACATTTCACCACACTCCAAAGAAATCACAGGTCTGAAAAATGTCCTCCCCTTTTTAGAAACCTATCACTTTCCCTTAATGATCATCTCCCCAATGAATCCTCCCTTGTAAGAAAGAAACCTATATAAGTAAAGCTAAAAAAAATGTATGGTAACATATATTACATAGTTAACTCTCTACAGAAAGGATAGAGTGCCCACATGGAAGAAATTCAGGCTTCCAGAAGCATTAAGCCATTAAAACTGTAAAATAAGAAAATGGAAGGTAGAAAGAGAAATTTTTAACTGTCTGTGTAGATCATCAGAAATGTTACCCTTGTTATGAGAGAAAGGGGCATAATTGCTCCTGGGGTGGGGGGAGAATTAATTTAATACCATTTAATTCCATAAACATATTATTAGACCAGAAGACAGAAAGGAAAAGAATAAAACTTAAAATCACATAACATAGCCTCAGAAGTTAATTTTAAGATAGTTGTATGGGAATGATACTAATATAAATTAATCTCATTTAAAAGCATCTTTCAAATTGTCAAGGTCTCATTTTAAAAGTTTAAGTTGTACACTACCACTACTTTTCAAAACAGTCATCCTACCAAAGTAGCACACTTCTCCTTCCTTGAAACATGTGCTTTCTGTTGTAGAAGACTGAGAATTTTTGGTTTTTCTTAAGTGAAAAATGCATGAAAAAGCCCATATGACAAAAAATTGTTTATCCTAAAACTGATTTACTATTACCTCAAGCTCTTCTAAAATGACACTCCTTCAGAAGGCTGAGGGCAAAATAAAATATTCTGTGTGTGTGTGTGTGTGTGTGTGTGTGTATTTGGAAAAGTTCATACTCTGTTATGACAGACCATTAGATAACTTATATAAATTAGCCCAGAATTTGGAGCATACTAACTCATTGTATACCAATCTTGTCTTCGGGTTGGGGTCCTGAAGAACAGTAGGCAGGGGTTTTCAGCATCCTTGGAAACAGACAAGCATTTTCAAGACTATTACTTACTTGAAACTCTTAATCAAAACCTCATTGAGAAGAAGAATTGTGAACCGAGCCAATTTTTATCCTCAAAAATATTGGAAAATAGTTCATTTATCACTATTGCTATCGTGAAAAGCCTTTGGATATTTATTTCTGGGACAGAGTAGAAGAGTGTCACATAAATTAATGGTTAATCCATTCATAGTTAAGAAGTAATTCAGTACTCCCCTACAGAACAATGAATAATATCTCTCTTGTGCCTCTGTTATAGTTGGACCAATTGCAAATATTATTACTACTGTCTGCTAGATTAATAAAGAAGTCGCCAATGCCAAATTACATTATATTTTAGGGTCTCTTAGGTTAGATTCACACTGGAAAAGAATGGTTATATAATTTGTATTGACCTTTCACTATTGGATTCATATTGAAATGCTAAAAGCTATTAATCAACAGCCCATTAAAGTTGTTTTTAAAGAATTATATATACAGAGAGAGCATCAAGATGACTATAGTTTGTAAAGGCAAAAGATCACAATGCTATTTTCAAGGGTAGATGTTGTTTCTACAGGTCAGCACCCACAAACCCAATGGCCTGGTCAGAGTCCATGGATACATTGCTAGCCAACAAAGGTAAGACCAAGCTGTTGATGCACAGTTTTATCGAAATAGAAATTTGAATAAAAGCACAAAGGCTGCCTTCTGAGTTGTGATTATAGTCATGGAGCTATGATATCACTAGCATGGTTACCTCATCATATGGAAATTCCCATCAGTAAAGCAGATCCTATCCCCAATTTCATTCTTCTACCAAAGCAAATAAAAACTGTCTGTGGTGGAGTAGATTAGTCCTAGAAAAGTGTCTGAAACCACAAAGAGCCTGATTTGCCCAAGGTCACACATCTAGTAATTGTCAAAAGGAAAGATTTTAACTTAGGTCTTTGTTAAGCCCAGCTGTCTATATACTATAACATATTGCCTCTTCTGGGCATATTATAGATAGATAGATAGATAGATAGATAGATAGATAGATAGATAGATA
>NW_027187372.1:14972102-14998774 GCF_028583685.1 Petaurus breviceps papuanus
ATAGATAGATAGATAGATAGATAGATAGATAGATAGATAGATAGATACATACATACATACATACATACATACATACATACATAGATGATAGATACATAGATAGATGATAGATACATGCATGTACATATACACATATATGCACACATATATACATAAATAATATGCATGCCTCTGTGTATGTATGTGTGTATCATGGACTTCTTTGATAGTTTACTGCAGCCTAGACATCCCTTTTCAGAATAAAGTTATTTTTTTAACACATAAAAGACATGATATTAAAAAATAGCCATTTAAGTATAACTATCACAATATTTTCCAAAAAACAAGTTTGTGAACAATGGAATAAGAACAGGTATAATAGAATATTCAATTAACCAATACTCTGTGAATTAAAATATGTATATATATTTGCACAGAAGCAAATCCTGAAACAAATAGGCTAAAAGAAGTGATTCACTTCAGAATTAAAATGTTAATAAAAAAGAAACAGCTCTGAATTAGTAGCATAATGACTTTTCAGGTTACTTGAGTCTATTGACATAAAGGCACAACCTAATTCTGACTTTGCTACTATTACCTTGAAAAAAAAGCAATACATTTAATCTATAACTACATGAAAACAACAAGTTTAAAGTGAAAATTTTAGTCAAATTATTATGTATGCTATAGAGCAAATATGTTGTATTTTATTGTAGAGGACATATATGCATATATACAGATGTTTATTGTGTATACGTATATGCAGGTGTACATATGTGTGAAAAAGTGTGTGTGTGTGTGTGTGTGTGTGTGTGGCCTTGGAGTCATAAGAGAGAAGATAGATTCAAGTCTTGCTTCATCACATATTAGCCAAGCCATGTGACAAAGCAGGCCTTGATTCACTGTTTCATTCTCCACAGCTGTTCCCTACCTTCTGTACCTTCCCTTCTCCCTTCTCTTATATGAGAACCTTGTCTTTTACTGTACTGAGAAAATTAAGGCCATTAGACTTAAGCTCCCTCTCCTGTTTTTTTCATATTAAAATCCTTTCACATCTTCTCTGGCTCTTCTCCTTTCCTCCAGTCTCTGACAATGAGCTGGTCCTTCTCCTTACTGAGACTAGTCCCTGAGCACCTGATTCCATTCTCTCCTTTCTCCATCATAGTGCATCATCAATCATCTCTCAAATCTTCTTATCAATTGGTTCTTTCCCTACTATCTTCAAATATATTCAAATCTCCCTTTCTAAAATAAATATTCACTAGACCCCACCACCCCTTCAATCCAGCACAGTATAGCTCTCCTTCCTTTCTCAGGAAAATTACTTGGAAAAGCTATCTACAGTTACCACCTCCGGTTCATCTCCTCTCATTCCTAAACCCTTTTCACAGTCTGGCATCTGACTTCATAATTCAACTCAAACCATGTATGTATGTGGGGGTGTATATCCAGACATTGTCTCCACTAACCTTCAAGTCCACATCACCAATTTCCTATTGCAGATTTCAAATTGGATGAACTAGAGACAGTTTAAAGTCAACACACCCCTAATTAAACTCATGAACTTTCCTCCCTACCCCATCTTCCTCTCTTCCAACTTTCATATTTCCCTCAAAGGCACTATCATCTTTTGAACTTCCAAGGTTGCCAAATACTGCCATTTCTAATTTCTCACTTTCCCTTGCATCTGATTCCTTCTCCCTACCCATGCAGTTACAAGCCCCACTATTTGATTTTTTCTTTGTTCAGACTGTTATAATAGCCTGCTAATTTGTCTCCCTACCTCAAGTTTCCCATAATTCCAGGCCATCCTATACAAAGCTGCCAAAGTCGTTTTTTAAGTGTAGAACTGGCCATGTGACTTCACATCACTATCAAATCCAATGATTACCTATTGCTTCTGGAATAAAATACATACAACTCTGTTTAGGTTTTAAAGCCCTTCACAGGCTGGTTTAGACATTACTCTCCCTCTCACATTCTGTGATCCACACAAACTGGCATTCCCTTTGTTCTTTACACACAGCTCTCTGTCCAGTGTCTCCACATTTTACATAATTTGAAATGCATTCCCTCCTTGCCTTAGCCTCATAAAATAATAATTCCCTCTCTTCATTTAAGGTACAACCCAACCACTGTCTTCTGCAAACTTTTCTTGAACATTCTGACTCCTAATATCCTCCCTTCCAAATTACCTTTAATATAATTATATTGCATATGTTTGTATCTATTAACTTTATACTTATACCTTCATATAGTAATAATAGCACCTAACATTTATATAATATCTTAAGATTTACAAAGTAGGGGGTAGATAGGTGGTGCAGTGAATAGAATACTGGCTCTGGAGTCAGAAGAAACTGAGTTCAAATCCATCCTCAGACACTTACTAATCACGTGACCTTGGGCAAGTCACTTAACCCCAATTGCCCTGCCTCCCCCCTTCCAAAAAGCAAGAAAAAAACAAGATTTACAAAGTACCTTGAAAACATTATCTCATTTTATCTTTACAAAAATCCTGGAGGTCCGTGCTATTTTTATTATTTTATATATGTAGAAACTGAGACAAAAGTCAAGTACTAAGTCGGGAATCACATAGCTAATAAGTGTCTGAGGCCAAATTTGAACTTAGCTCTTCCTCATCCTTCCATATATTGTGACTTTGTTTTCTAGATAAGAATTTAAACTCCTTGCAAGTGGGAATTGTTTTATATTTTTGTACTTGTATCCTTAGTGCCCACCACAATGGTTAAAATGTAATAGGCATTTACCAAGTACTTGGTTGATTGACTAATAATAACTCAGAGATATTGTGAGGATCAAATGGAATAATGTGCATAAAGTGCTTTATAAAATGTAAAACATATACAACTAAAGCCCCTTGTTATATTATACATTTTATGTGTAATTATTATATCATATTCCTATTCCTTTTACCCTTTCCCTTCTTCTATTGCCCTTATTATTCTCTGTCTTGTATCCTTCAGCTTAACCTTTGATGGTACCTTCCTTGTAACCTTTACTCGTTTGTTATTTTCTTCTTTTACCCACTGGTTTCCTCTTCCTTTTATCTGATTATCTTTCAATTTCTTGGTTTTATTTTAAACCTGTTTTGAAAATGAAAAATTCGACATTCTAAGGGCATAGGTAGTTTATGCATTTACTAACTAGATAGGATGAGAAGAATGTTCTCTAGGAGGAATAATTAATCCATAGTTAAATCTGTTGTCTTTCATGGAAGACATAGGGTGCCACAGGAAAGAGGTATAATTTGTTAAATATAATGAGGTAGCATTAGGGTGCTGCTTTGATCTGTCAACACAAAGGAAGACCACCCAGGTATCTATATCTTGCTGTCTAATTGAATCATGCTGAGGAACCACCTTAAGCAAGACATTCAATATATAAGTCCCTTCAACTGTAAAACAAGAGAGTTGAACTAGATTGAATATGGGGTCTATTATAGCACTAGACCTAAGATATACTATAATCTATGTGTTGAGTGGTCATCATTATCCATTGATAACGATATGTAGGTTAGTTATAGAGAAGACTGCCACAAGACTCATATATTTTCAAGATGTGGTAAAGATGCCCTGTTTCCTCAAGTTCATCATAGGATTTGTATTATATTTCTCAAAGGTACTTATGATATTATTTGCTGTTTCTATCTTTGTGATCCAAAGAATGACAGAAGGTTTCAATTTGGGACAGGATTCATTAGAGTCTCAACTAGGTCACAATTATAATGTTCAAGTATTATAAAATAGGATTTTTATTTAGATCAGCAATAAATAAATGATGGAGATCCTTGAAGAATGAATTAATAAAAATAGCTTTGGTTTGGTTGGGTTGAGTGGGGTTTGGTCTGGGCCATGGATTTCTTCAGGACTGGAAATTCCCACAAAGTAAACTTCCTCTGCTAATGCAGATCAGAAAGAAATTAATTTGCATAGTTTCAGGGAGTTACCTATGTATGCCACTGGATAAAGGATTTGGCTATGTGGACCCAGCTTGTGTGTGTCGGAGACAGGACTTGAACTCAGATCATCCTGGTTCTATGACTAGCTCTTTTATCCATTATGCAACAATGTACTCATGTAAGTGTTAAGTAAGCATATTTATCATTAATTATTTAAATGTTATCTATAAGGGAAAGAAATGGGAAATTTTCAAATACTTTTATTTAGAGAAGAGGATAAATATTTGTTACATAACATAAATGTGGAAATATTTTATAGCTTTTATAATACTTTTTTTATTTTATTTTATTTTTCACAGCTGGTCTAGATGCCTTTAGAACATTTCTGAAGTCAGAATTCAGTGAAGAGAATGTTGAGTTCTGGCTGGCCTGTGAAGATTACAAGAAAACTGAGTCTGCAGAAAAAATTGCTTCAAAAGCCAGGATGATTTATTCTGAATTCATCCAAGCTGATGCCCCCAAAGAGGTAAAAATAAAAGTGTAGTGAACAATCTTAGTTCCACTACATGTAGCAAAAAAAATATGATCAACTTAAACCATTTTCAGTTCATCTGAGAGAAAGTCTCTATGAACCCACATTCATTAAATGACCATTGTGCATTTTTTTTAAGTCTGTAAAAGCAAACAGATAGGATGTAAGGAGTAGGTATTAAGAAAAACTGATACTTTGGAATGGCTAGGTGGTGCAGTGAATAGAGCACCGGCCCTGGAGTCAGGAGGACCTGGGTTCAAGTCTGGCCTCAGTCACAACACAAAACCTAGTCATGTGATCTTGGGTAAGTTACTTAACCCCAATTACCTTCCAAAAGCAAAAAAGAAAAAAAAAGAAATAAAAACCAATACTTCAGTCATATCCTGGTGTGAATGCACAGAAATTGAAAATGATTGCTTAATGATCAGAAAATAAATAATAGTTCACTCAGATAAGGAATGCAGGCTGATCACTAAATAGGAAGACTTGGTTTAATTTTTAGTGACATCGCTGATTTACTCATGGACAATTCAATTAAACTCTACTTAAACTGACACATTTTTAAAAATAAATAATATTCATCCATTCCACCCCAAAATTGTTGAGCCAATTCAATTTTAATAAAAATAACCATGGGAGTTAGCATTTACATAGAACTTTTGGGTTCACAAAGTAGTTTACAAATATTCTCATTTTGTCCATAGTATAGCCCTGAAAGAAAAGGCCTATTATTATCTATATTTCCTAGATGAGGAAACTGAGGCAGAACCAGGTGAAATAACTTTTCCAGAGTCACAAACAGATAGTAAATATCTGAGGACAGACTTGAACTCTGGTCTTCCTAATTCTAGATCTAGCTTTCTCTCCACTGCAGCACCAAGACCTAAGACTTAAGGCCCTTACTGATAAAGGATCATTGATTTTAAAATTGGAGAGGGCATATAAGGTCATCTAGCTCAATATCCTTGCAGCACCAACACAATATTCACAGTGCCAATGTATAGAGACAGAAGCGACTATATAGAGACAGAAGCAAAACATTTATTCAGACATCAGAAAACCAAATCTCAATACCAGAAAGTCAAATCCATCATAGTAGCAAAGAAGTTAATACACCATAGCACAACATGAAGCTACACCATCCTTTAGCCTTCCCACAAACCAACACTCACAAGCCTAGCTGGCTCCCTGGATGCATCCTCTCTCTCCCACATTTAGTTGTTCTGACTCCCAGCTTCCTGTGGGCTCTGCTCCACCCTTCAGCAAACTACTCCCACCACAGGCTCTGTGTGATTACATTCAACCTACTGGGTGCAGGAAAAACTTCAAATCAGGGAAGGTCTTCAAATTCCCTTAGACTTATTAAGGGGCAGTGAAGATCTTAAAATGACTATTACCATTACAACCCTGTGTTGACAAATAAGGAAACTGAAGGCTAGAGAAATTTTAAAAAAAATAATAAAATGAGCTCAAATTTGCAAAGATAGAGTTGGCTTTCAAACCCAGTCATCTGATTCCAGATTTCGTGATCTATCTATATATAGCAACATGCTCCCTCCCTTATATATATATATGCATCATGCGAAAAAAAAGAGGCCATCAATATGTTTAGATTAAAACCTTGAACCTCAGAAATTAATAGGAAATCCCAAAAGACTATAGGAAATCAGTGTAATGTGATTTCATCAAGTCTCATCAAGAGCTGGTCTACTGGTAGTTATCCTTACTAGTTTTAAGATTCTAGGTTTCCAGTATATTTTTAGATTTCTAAGTGTTTCCATTATATTTTGGTAGTCTGAACTGGACATGACAAGCAGATGACTGCTACAAAAGTGGTAAAGAGGCAAACAAGGGAAACAAACCTTCTCTTCTTACATTTCAATACCAATTTTCCAGTCACCACTTAAAAATAAATGAATGTCTGGGGAAAGGAAAATACAATTACCAAAAAATTTTTGAGTTGATTAGAATATCACTCACTAAATAGCTTTGAAATGAATTGCATAGACATCTTACTTATGATATGGTTAAAAAAACAAAGATTTTTTATTCTTTATAAAGTTCATTCTAGTTAGCTTACCTTAATTTCCATATTGTTGAATAGAATGTATGGAAAAAAATCTATTACTATGTGAAAAAAAGCTACTTCTTTTCAAAATGGTAAGTGATGTTTTTAATTCTATTAGAGATCAGAGTTATGATATCTAACCGTATATGATTTCCTTCTTCAAAAAATAGATTTTTATTTTGTTTTAAAACCCAGATTATAAATATTACAATATTTTCCCAAAATGTTTGTGTCTTAGAAAATGAAAGAAATATATATTTTTACAGTTTGTCAACTTAATTAAATGACTATATGAAAAATCATTTGTTTAAGTGATTAAGTATTCTATATCAAATACCATGCTACAGTCTTGGTGTACAAATACAAAAATGAGATTATCCTTGCCCTCAAGGAGCTTGCTTTCTAATAGGGTTAGACAGCATATATAGGGGAGTTGTGCCTAAGGAAAGGTGTTTTGGTCTGAAAAGTCACAAGTGTGGCAAATAGAGTCATATGGCAAGTGAATTACCCCCTTTCCAAGAATGGTAATGTATACTTCCTTACTTTTCCAAGAGAAAAAAGGCAGAAGGGGGTGGGGAATGTATATGCCTTACATAACATGGCAGGAATGTGGAGAGACTGAATTGGGGCAGGTCTGGGGCACCTGAATATGATAAATTCTCACAAAACAGGAGCTAGGGTCCCAGGGCTAAGACAAAAATACAGGGTCCAAAGTACCAAGTAGAGTTCAGCAGTACGGCAGAAACACAACCAAGATTTTATTTTTGTTGTTACTCGGTTATAATTTCTTTTATGACTTGAGCCCAAGATAATTGATTGTAATGTCTTTTTGGAATGATTTCAAAAATAAACTTGTATTTCTTGGGATCTGCTAAATTTCAACAAAACCAAACAACTATGTGTATTTGAAATAATCATACTTTCATTCTTATTGAATTGTTATAGATTTTTCTAAGTTGAATTACTAGATAACACATATGTAGCATTTCATGGGAATTTGAGGAATTTAAGATGTGTTTACCTGCCCTCTCTCTTTGTAGTCTATCAGATATTTTCCTCCAAACATAAACCAAGCAAGCAATTCTCTCCACTGACAACTCTCTGGTGTTTATTAAAAGCTTATATAGAGAGAAAAGCAACCTAGTCAAAACTGAGATAAGGCTATGATCTTTTTTTTATGTTTAATTCAGTTAGATAACTGACCTCATATTGATCAAGGGACTTCAACCAGCCAGTTTTACAAATTTGTTTCAAGAACTATTTTGAATCAAAGTTGCAGTAGATTGAATTAGAAGAAAGTAGTATGATAACAATGTGGTAGAAATGGTCAAATTATCCTGAACTGTATTTACCTTATGGCAACCTTGTGAGCCTATTTCAGAGTTTTACAAGGTTTTGTGCCTCATTTTCCCCATCTGTAAAATTAATAGCAAGTCATCATTTGTTTAATGATGCATGTCTAGCACATAGACAAGGAGCAAGCCATTTAAACTAAAACACCACTGACTATAAACTATCGTAATCTGTAACAGTTCCTGGTCTGATTGACAAAACATATACACACACATGCACAAACATACACACACGAGATTAGCTCTCAAATCACAAATTCATTTGAATATAGAATGAAAAATATAACAATTTCATGCAGATTTGGTTTCCATTGTGCTCAAGTGTCTCTGACATTCCTTCCAGGTATACTGAGCTTCTAAAACTTTTTCCACTCATGACCACATCAGCACTTCTTAAGCTCCATATGGGGTCACTACCCACAGTTTAAGAAGTGCTGTAATTAAAGTTCTTATTTGATTTGTCCTTCCATTTGTTTCTCTATACATTAAACAGCTACTCTGTACAAGACACTGTGCTAGATATTGGTAATAGCAAGGCAAAAATAAAACAATTCCTGCTCTCAAGTTTACATTTGATTGGGGGAAAATCTTACATACATTTAGACAAGTAAATACAAACTAGGTGTCTGTAACTCCCATTTGTTAAATTATAATGGAAATATTTCTAGGCTAATAATGATAGAATTAATAATATCAATGACAAGATTAATAATTCACATATAGAATACACTAAATTTTATCCCCAAAAAATCATCCTTGCAACAATTCAACTACCTAATATAAATGTGATCATTACTATTTGGGGAAAAGGAGAAATGAATAAGCATTTTTATATTGCCTATTATCTGCCAGACACAAAGTTCGTACTATGTACCAGATAGGTCCTATTATTAACTTCATTTTGCAGATGAGGAAACTGAGGCAAGTAGGTTGCAATTTGCCCAGGGTCATGTGGCTAGTAAGTGCAGGAGGCCAAATTTGAACTCAGATCTTCCTGACTTACAGCCTGGAGTTCTATCCACTGTGTCACCTGGCTATCCCATAAATATTATATAAAATATGATATTTAATTTTTATATTATATATGATATATAGGAAAATTGAAGTGCAGCATTTTAAGCAACCTATTCAGGGGCATGTAGCTACTAAGTGGCAGAGCTAGGATTATAACTTGAACTCAGTTCTTCTGAGTCTTTAGCACCAGTACACTATACTGGAGAAACATAAGTATCTATGCATGAGGATAGATGTTGGTTATATGTCAATAGTAGATAAAGATATGAAATAGCATTATAATGTAATTATTTTTAACAAATAAGCTAGGACCTCTGCATGCAAACTGACAGATAGCCCTTCAAAATCATCATCTTTGGGGAATTCTTATCACAATCATATTGCATATACTCAAAATACCCTAAAAATTGAGCAACCTGGTGGGGTATAATGGAAACGTATATAGAGCTTCAATTAGAAGGAACATCATAGATCAGCTAATCCAGTCTCATCATTTTACATATCAGTGGAACAGGGACAATTTCCAGGCCTGTGATCCTAAAGACCTGAATTCAAATCTAGCCTCAGACACTTTCTAGACATTCGACCCTGGGCAAGTCACTTAACCTCTGTTTGCCTCAATTTCTTCATCTGTAAAATGGGAATAATAATAGTACCTACCTTCTGAAGTTGTTGTGAGCATCAAATGAGATAATAAGTACTACATAAATGTTAGTTTATTGTTTTTGTTGTTGTTAACATAAAAGAAAAAAATGGAAGCCCAGTGAAAAAGTGACTTCCCTAATCTCAAATGGTTGGAAGTTGCAGAGATCTGAAACCAGATCATCTAACTGTAAATCTGAGTACCATGAGTTTGAATACCTAAATAAGCAATCACTTTAGGAATGAGAACAAAAGAAATAATATGAGTACAAAGATGACAACGTATGGGGGGATACAAAGGTATTCTCTAAATTGTAAAGTTCTTCTGGGATCCATTTTACATCTACCAAGTCTTTTAAAAACCATTTGTAATAATCATAAGCTCTGTGATAGCATGTTTTCTTTTTCTTTTTACATAGAATTAATCTTTTAACAAATAGGAGTAATAAATCTGCCTTTTAAACAGGCATATAAGAATTCAAATACCCAAATGGGAGTCAACTGTTTTCAAAGTAGTTACTTTGGGAGGGTATGTACTTCAAATGATGCTGTCACATTTCAAAGCACTTTTGGAATTTCTCTTTGGGAATTACCTTCAAAGCCTTTGTCATATTCTTCTGAATATCCTCAGTGGTGGCAACTCCTTGGGCCTCTGAGACTGGATTTGATTTGTGAGAAGAGCCAAAAGTCATTTAGTACCTAGTCTATTGAATTAGATGAGGGGTCATGATAAATAATAAATAGCATTTGGCTCCAAAATTAGATTTGACTATAAAGTAATGAAACTAAGTGTTCGTGAATGTCTATGTATTTGTGTCAAACTTGTAAACTGATTCCAAAAGCAATTCTCAAAAAGAGAATTTTAAAAATGATTTGAGCACAATGTCAGAAACAGTTGAAAAACTGCAGTGCTCACTAAGAACACTTTGAAAAACAATGGTAATTTTATGACATAGCTGGTGGTTTTGTTTGTTTGTTTTGGGGTTTCATTGTTTAATAATCAGGTCTTAGCTAACCATGTATGGTGCTTGATATTATAAGAAATAGACTCAATAAGTATAAAGAGGGATAGGGAGAGCAATTACGAATGGACTAAATGGAAGAGGAGAGGGTCAGTCTGAAGTAAATTTTTCAGAGACAACAGAGGGAAAATGGGGAAGTTATTCAAGGAAAGAGAAATGATCAACAAGAAAGAAAAAACAAATAGAATTCAGAGAAGAAAAGAAACATTTTTAAAAGATTGAGGCAACTAAATAAGCTGATAAGGGTGGATTAAATTAAAGATTACAGCTAGGACATTAAATGTTATTAAACGTACAATTAGTAATTATGGCACCTTCTGCAAGAAGCCTTTCCCAGTCTTCCTCAATCTTAGTGTATTACCTCTGAAACTACCATATCACTATTTAGCCACCCATAGAGAGGAAAGCCATCAAGGTCCAAAGGTAGATTGTGGATTGTGAGCATATTTGGGACAAAGACACAATTAACATGTTTCAAAATTGGAATAGTTTTGTAACAGATTGGATGTGAGGAGCAAAATTAAAAGTGTTTTCCACTTTAGTCTTTTCATTTGATTTGAAAAAACTTCAGAGGAAGTAAAATCATTTAGACATTTTTTTTTGCTTCTGAACAACTTTTATGATAATTTCTTTACATTTTGCTGAGGGAAAATATTGATTGATAGATTGAAAATTATTTTAAACTATTAATCCATCAGGCCAAAATGAAAAGTGATCATCAACATAGAGAAGAAAAAGAATTGATTGATATACTACGCTTAAAGAATAGCTGTCATACCACAGGTAGAAATTATCAAACCCCACATGAACCAAGATATAAATGACTGTCAGTGAAGGAACAGATAAGTCAGCCATTATATAAAAATACAAGTAACTCATAGAAAGCTAGTACAAAATAACTTAGATTTTAAATTTTCTTATTCCATATAAGAAAATAAAAATTCATATAGTACAGGGTGACCTACAGAATTAGAAGGTAAAAATCATAGTAAGAGACAAGTCTTGACTACTAGCAACAAACTACTACTAATAAAATCTCCTATTATTCTTGAATCTTTTTTTCCAAGAAGTATTATCTTATTCAGTCATTCATTTATCATATATTTTCGAGCTTACCTACACAGCCATAACCAGAATGGAGCAGTGAATGCTTTGCCCCATAGTGAATAACTTAGAGCATCCTGGGGTTTCCTTCCTATAGCTGCTTTCTTTCCTCCATGTTCTGCTTCCATATCTCTGGTCTGATGCACCCATAACCTTCTCTTTCTTACCTCCATGCCCAACTCTGGCCTCAAGATTTTGTTTTTCTTTTCCCTGCCTGCTGTATTGACTGCCTCATCCCAGAGGGTCCCTTTTCTAGCTCTACCTCAAACAATAGCAGATTGATTTTTTATTCCCCTTCCTAGCTCTGGCTTTCACATCAGTGGTACATCATCTGCTCTGACTTTGTTGTTGCCATTCCCTTTATTAGCTCCATCAGCAGTATCTACCATTAACCTATGATTGTATCAGGTTCGAAACCTCAAGGTAATGCAGATACTAGTCCACACATCTATGACCCACCCCAAAATTACTGGCCAGACTTTCCTTGACCCAAATAAAAACTTTGCTGGTTATGGCTTATGACTAGAGGGCGTTGCAGTAGAACAAAATGAGTACAAGCATAAAGTCTTACTCATAGATAATTTTCTGTTTATTTGGATAGAAAAAAAATTCACACGATCAATCACATTTTTCAAAGCACTACTATGTGCTAGGCACTTTGCCAGGTATTGAGGATATAAGTAAAAAACAAATGAAATGGCAATCAATATCTACTCATGGGGATATTAAATTCTGATGGGGGAGATAAGTACATATCTATATCTATATGTGTGTATACATAATAAATGAAAAATAAATAAATGTAAACATAGACAAAGTAGTTAAATATAACCCCTCCTGGATCATTTCCCTCTTGTGGTTGAGGAGTTCATGTAGGTCAATGAAACTATAAGCTATGCCATGCAGGATTGCCAAAAATGGACAGGTCATAGTGAAGAATTCTGAGAAAAGATGAGCCACTGGAGAAGGAAATTAAAAACCATTCCAGTATCTATGCCAAGAAAACCCCATGGACAGTATTAAAATCATAAAAAGCAATGACCAAAAAGTAAACACCTTAGGCCAGAAAGTGTCCCACATGTTAGTGGGGAAGAGCAGAGGACAACTACAAGAACCCCCAGAAAGAAGCAAGTAGCTGGGCCGAAAGGAAAAGGAAGTTCTGCTGTGGATGTGTCTGGTGACTGATGGAAAGTCCAATACTGCAAAGATCAATATTGCATAGGAACCTGAAATATAAAATCTATGAGCAAAGGAGCATTGGATGTGGCCAAACAGGAGATGGAAAGATTAAACATTGATATCTTAAATGGAAGGGAATGAGTCAATTTTGATCAGGTGATCCTTATACATACTACTACGGACAAGAATCCCTTAGAAGAAATGGAATAGATCTCATGGTCCATAAAGGGGGAAGAAAAGCAGTACTGGTATATTAATCTCAAAAATGACAGAAAGATATCAATCCAAATACAAGGCAAATCATTCAACATCTTAATACTACGTATCTGTGCTCCAACGACTGATACTTATGAGGCCAAAGTTGTTCAGTTCTGTGAAAATCTACGACATCAACTAGAAATAGCATCAAAAAAAAGATGTCAAAATCATTATAGGTCATTGGAATGCTAAAGTAGGAAATTAAAAGATAATTTTAATAACAAACAAGTTTGGCCTTGGAGTACAATATGAAGCAAGGAAGGGACTAATTGAGTTTTCTCAAGATAACAGACGGGTCATAGCAAACACTCATTCACCAATTCAAAAGGGGACTCTACACATGAATGTCACCAGATGCTTAATATTGAAATCAGATAGATTATACACTTTGCAGCCCAAAATGGAGACACTCTATGTATGTAGTCAGCTAAAACAAGTTCTGGAGCTGACAGCGGCTCTGTTCATGAGCTTCTTATCACAAAATCTGGACTTAAATTGAAGAAAGTATGGAAATCCATAAATCTCTATGACCTAAATGACATCCCTTATGAATATTAATTGAAAGTGATGAATAGATTTAAGGGACTGAATCTGGTACAGTGCCTGAAGAACTATAGATAGAGTTTCCCAACATTGTATAGGAAGCAGCAATGAAAAGCATCCCAAAGAAAAAGAACAAGAAAGCAAAATGGCTGTCTAATAAGGCTTTACAAATAGCTAAGGAAAGAAAGAAAGCAAATGGAGAAAAGGAAAGATATTCCCAACTAAACACAGAATTTCATAGAAATTGGAAGGAGACATAAAAAGGTTTTCTTAAATGAGCAATGCAAAGAAATAGAAGGAAAAATTAGAATGGGGAAGCAAGAGTTCTCTTCAAGAAAATTAGAGATATCAAGGGAATGTTTCATGCAAAAATAGACAAGGTAAAAGAAAAAAAAAGTGGTAAAGACTTAACAGAAGTAGAAGAGATTAAGAAGAAATAGCTAGAATACACAGAAGACCTATACAAGAAAGATCTTAACATCACTGATAACCATGATAATCATAATCACGAACCAAAATTACTGATCTAGCGACAGACATCCTGGAAAATGAAGTCCAAGGGGCCTTAGGAAGCATTCCTAACAATAAGGCTAGTGGAATTCTATGTGAGTTATTTAAAATCCTAAAAGATGATTCTGTGATT
Organism: Petaurus breviceps papuanus; assembly: GCF_028583685.1. Lineage (NCBI taxonomy): Eukaryota > Metazoa > Chordata > Mammalia > Diprotodontia > Petauridae > Petaurus > Petaurus breviceps. The sequence goes on from NW_027187372.1 coordinate 14,986,361, forward strand.
CTCTCTTACTTGACTTTTAAAATCCTTTTTGAGCTGTTCCAAGAGGACTTTGGGGGTTTTAGTACAATTTATATTCCTCTTTGAGACTTCACATGTAGGCATTGTAATATTGTCCTCTTCTGAGTTTGTGTCTTAATGTTCCCTGTCACCACAGTAGCTTTCGATGGTCTGGGCTGTTTTTGGGGGGGTTTTGCTCTTTTTTACAAGATGAGGAAGAAAGGGTCATGAAGGGTTTGACATGACTAAAGGAATGAACGATAACAAATTAAATACATGGCAATTTGGGAGTAAGGACACAAGCAGTTGGAGGGATCTTAAAATTCCCCATATAAAAGGCAGTGTTTGAGTTGCATGTTAAATGAAGAGGGAGACTTGGTGAGGCTGAAGTAAGATGAGAGCCCCTTCCAGATGTGCATGAGGAATAAAGGTCTTTTTTTTTTCCTAAATTGCAGAGTGGGAGGGATCAGGTGTATGGATGGGTGTGGGGCAGAGTTTTAATATGCCAGGACTAGATCATTTAGGGTTTTAAAAATGAAACATAATTTGTTTTTATTTTATCCTCAAGGCAACAGAAAATTATTGGGCTTGATTGAATAGGGAATTCACATGGTCAGCTATGTGCTTAAGAAAAATTATTTTGCCAGTATTTTGTAGGAAGGAGGAATTAGAATGTGGTTTCAATAATCTAGACAAAAGATAATGAAGGTTTGAAATGAAATGGTAGACATATAAGTGGAAAAAACATGTAAGATATAAGAAGCAATGTAAAGAAAGAAATGGCATGATTTGTCAATTAACTGGTTATATAGGGTGATATATGAGAAAGAGTCAACAATATTACCAAGGTTGTGAACTTGGGATTTTGGAAGTAGGGTGATGCCTTTGAAATAAAAAAAAAAAAGTTTGGAAAATGGGAGATTTGGGAGGGAGAGAAGATGAGGTTAATTTTGGACATGCTGAGCTTGAGATGTATCCAAAATATATCTGGTGATACAGGACTGAAGTGCAATAAAAAAGAGAAGCGTGTGTGTGTGTGTGTGTGAGTAAGTGGGGGGGTAGTAGTAGAGATACAGACAATTTTTGAATATGTAGGAATATATGCACATACTCGTACATATATGTATATATAAACACACATATGTAAATGTGTGCATTTACATGAGCATAAATACATGTGCAATGTGCTTACATGCATTTGCCTGTGTATGCAAATGATGGTTATGTTCATGAATGTGCATGCATATATGAATATGAGCCATCTGTATAGAGATGAATGAAGGAATAATATAGAAGACAAGACAATGCATGAGCAAGAAATATAAGAAATAAAATTGTTTACATCATTCTTCAAGAGGTATGAAGAATTTACCAGAGTAGAACAGACAGGAAAATTTATCACAGGTGTTCAGAGTTAAGTTTTTGCAAACGGTAATTCTATCCATCCTAACTCTTCTCTAAGTTAAATATCCAAGTTTCTTCAACATAGAATGATTCCAAAGTTCCTCTTCATTCTCATTATCTTCCCTTGAGACCTTCCACCTTATCAGGGTTGTTTTTAACATATTAAACTCTGAACTGAATAAATATTCCACTGCTCTTTCTGAAAACTATTCTCTCAATGCAACATGAGATCCTATTAACTTTCTTAATTATTATATCACACTTGACTCATACTGAGTTTTTCATACATTGAAATACTCAGATTTTTCCCCCTTGTCTTATAATTGCCAAGATGATTTTCTTGAGTCTAAGTATAACACTTTACATTCAAGTTTATTAAATTTCATTTTACTAGTATTATCCCAACAATCTAGGTTATTGAGATCTTTTGGGATTCTGATTCTGTCATCCAGAGGGTTTGCTATCCTTAGCTTTGTTACACCTGAAAATTTGTTAACCTACAATCTATACCTTTATCTGAGTCTTGGATAAAAATGTCAAATTGCATATAATCAAGCATGGATGCCAGTGGCCCTCCACTGGATACCTCATTCCAAGGTGATATTGAAATAATGTGTGCTCATCGAGGCTGGACCTTTCACCAATTTTGAATCTGTCTGGTTATATTATTATCCAACTCGTGTCTCTCTGTCATTTCCACAAGGATACAATAAGATACTTTATCAAAGATTTGGCTAAATTCTAAGTGAATTATGGGATTTCTTTTGCCTGACTATGCATGTTTCTTTTTTTTTAACAAAGAATTTGTTTTTCTTATTTTCCCCTATGGGACAAGGGGTGGGAAGAAAAGAATGTAGATTTATGTTAACTATATACATATATTATAAATCTATCTACACACACAAACATATAAATCATATATATGTATATGTGTGTATGTATATGTATACATACATGCATACATATACCTACATACACACATATATAAAATGTAGTGAGTTTTGTGGGCGACAAATATGGTTTGTTGCATGTACTTTCAAAAAAGGTCCCTATGTTGTTAGTCTTGCTTAATTGCTTTACTTTATAACAAGACAGCTCTCCCAGGAAGGGATAATCTGGAAATATTTTTAATGTTAAAAAGAAAAGATTTTTATAAAATTAAGAAAAAATAAAATAAAAACCTAGGTAAACTATGTCTATAGTATTCCCCTGATTCACCAGTCTTAAGTAGCCCTGTGAAAAAGGGAATTAATTATTCTGGAATAGCATATTCTTAAGTAACCACTCTTTAAACATTCTCTAGAATTTTTCTAAGAATTTATTTCAAGTTCATTGGTCTATAGTTTACAGACTTTCTTTGATATTATTATTATTGCTGTTATTATTACTACTACTACTACTACTACCATCAAGACATTTTTCCTTCTCTAGTCCTATTGTGCTTTCCCTAATCTCAACAATTTTTCAAACATCACTGACAGTGACTCAACAATTTAACCTGTCATTTCTTTATCCTGAGATATAGTTCATCTTGACCTAAAGACTTGAAATCTTCAAGGGCTGCCATTGATTCTCATTATCTCTTTAATTCTCTATTGACCATTGTTTATTTTGTACCTTTCTGCCCCAAATTGATTTTTTTGCAGAGAAAATATGAGCAAAATAAAAGTTAAATAGTTCTACCTTTTTTCCATCAAGTATATCATCCTTTCCACATGATGTTAGCAGTGATTCATGGCTGTCTCACCCAATATAGCTTCTTTTAAAAAAACAAACAGCTTTTTGTTTGTTTTCCTTGACTTTTTCTCACCATCTTGAGCTCATTCTGAGCCTCAGTACTCAACATGATTTCCTTACAGAACTATGCCAAGTCACTGCTTCAACTATATTTCTAAGAATCTGTTCAATTTTATCACATCTGCTTTAACTTTCAGAAGCTAAAAGTACTAATAACACATTATGTAGACTTTCTGATATTGAGAACTCCTATGACTATTCAGGCAGAATGCTATAATGAAAGAACACTAAGATGAGAGTCTCAGTCTTACTTCAAATCTTTGCACTGCTTTCTATTGCATTTGGTCAATTTAGTAAATTTGAGATCCCTCAGTTGTGAAATCAGGGGGTTGAGGCTAGATGGCCTCTAACTTCCATTCTTGTTCTACAGCTATAATATCCAGTATATTAAAATACCATTTAAGGGGCAGCCAGGTAGCACAGCAAGTAAGAGCACCGGCTCCAGTGTCGGGATTACCTGGGGATTGAATCCCGGGCTCAGACACTTAGCACCACGCCGAGAAATAACTGGCCATGTAACCTTGAGCAAGTTACTTAACGCCAATTGCTTAAAAAGAAAAAAAAAATACCATTAAAGTTTTTTTTTTTTTTTATATTACTGACAGTGGTTTGCCAGGTAATCAGTTTGGGAATTAACCAGGATATTCCTTTTTTCTGCTTTTTTGACATAGTTCTATACATTAGTCCTGCAAGGATAGGCAAATAGAACAAAAGGAGAAGCTACTTAAAACAACTTATTTGACCTTTTCATTAACAACTATGGCAAATAGTATATTTCAATGAACTTTTTGTTAGTTAGAATACTAATGCTTTTCTAAAAAAAAATAAGGTTTTCTCAGGGGAGACTGAGAGAGAGAGAGAGAGAGAGAGAGGGGGAGAGAGAGAGAGAGAGAGAGAGAGAGAGAGAGAGAGAGAGAGAGAGAGAGAGAGAGAACTAAAAAAAAAAAGCTAAAAGAATTAAGAACTGCTGGTGTAGAGAAAAGGGATTTTGTTTGCATATTTTCCCTGTTAAGAGAAGCATATGAATATTGCAAAGGATACTCATCTCAGAAGATGCCAAAGAGGATAAACCACCAAGGAATATGCACTCAAAGTTAAGCTTGTTTTTGAACATATGCCATAAACAGACTTTAGTTTGCAAAATGTTTTAAATCAGTGATATTTGAATATAATGCATTGAGGTAAATCAGACTAAGCTATAACAATACTGATTTAGAACATGACAAGATTTTAAAACTTCATGAGAGGGAACAGTGGTTAGCTCTTGATTGTCTTTCTGCATTGTGGAGTGGGAAGAGTAATGATTCTGGAGGCCAAAGACCTGGGTTCAAATCTTGTCTCTGACAATTATTACCTGTAGCAGGTCATATCCTCATTGACACCTTCTCTTCTCCAGGCTAAACATGCCTAGTAATCAAAGGCCATTTACCATTTTACTTACTCCCATCTAAATATCTATTTTTCTAACCTTACCAGAGTCTTCCTTGAAATATGACACTCAAACTCAGCACATCACTATAGAGGAGATTTGATTCATCTGTATATAAGGGCACCATCGGTTCCATCTTCCTTGCCAGGAATGGAAACAGTTGTGCCTTTCTTAACACAGACTAAAGTAGCATTTTGCTGACACAAAATGATTTTCAATAATACTGAGCTTGCAGGCCAATTAATTTCCCCGATTTTTTCCATACAAATATATCCAGCCTTGTTTCTTCTATCCTGTATAGCAGGTAGAATTCTGCATCTCCAAGAACCAAATTCCTCTCAAGATTTCTCCTCCAGGTGTTTTTCCTCCTGGCATGTAGAATCTGATTCTACCTGCTTTTTTGAGACAGGAACCAGGAAAAATGGTCACATCTGGTTCTACTTATCCAGGCATATTCGGATCCAAATCAACAGAAATCAGGGGGATAGCAAAGGGTAGCAATTACATATGGTTGTATCCTTAGAAGTGACAGTACACCCCTGCTCCAGACTCAAGTCAAATCAAGTCAGCAAGCATTTGTTAAGTGCTTTCTTTGTGTAAAGCATTTGCTCAGAGCTAGGGGTATAAATGCAAAAACAGTCCCATTCCTGAAGAAGTTCACAATTTAATGGAGGAGATGACATGCAAACAATTATGTACATACAAGATATATACAGTATAAATAGGAAGTACCCTAAAAGGGAAGGCACTGGCATTGAGGGAAACCAGGAATGCTTCTTGCAAGTGTCAATTTAAGTCAAGGTTTGAAAGACGGCAAGAGAGATATGAAGAGGGAGAACATTCTACACAAAAGGCACAGACGGTAAAAAGAAACAGTCCATAGAGGCAATATCTTATATAAGGATCATAAAGGAGTTCAATGTCACTGGATTGCAGGGATGTGGAATCTGGATTCTTGTAGATGCTTAGCCTTCTTGTATCAGAAATTGATTTCTTCAGGATTTTCTAGATTTCCTACTTTCTAGTGGTCCTCCTACATTCTCAAAAGTTTGATGCTGCCATTGCTTGAAACACTTGAAATTACTCCTTTGAAATTACCCTAAGAACAAAATCTAGTTTTGAAATATCTTCAATTCGATTTTATTTTTGGAAGCAAGCAATCATTCAAAGCTCAATCAGACAAGTAGAATCAGTGATCATACAATTAGGCTACAAGCAGCATCAGAGGACAATGGCCTTATCAAAATCATTTTTAAAAACATATGCTCAAAGGTGGGTATAAATAAAAGATTATCAAGAGACACAGCATGCTGGATTTGAGGACCCTTATGCAAAGTCGGTGAGAGTTAAAGTTGGAAAGGTGGGTTGGAGCTAGATTATGGATGGAGAGTCTTGAATGCTAAGATTGGAGACAACCTCAAGTCAGGTGGCTTTCATTCCATTTCTAGATTAGCCATTAACTACATGTATGACCAATATTTTTAATAAAAAGTTTGGTTAAAAAATCTTCTTCCTTTGGGGCAGGTAGGTGGTGCAGCGAATAGAGCACCAATCCTAGAGTCAGGAAGTAGGCCTGAATTCAAATCCATCCTCAAACACTTGACACACTTACTAGCTGACTAGCTGTGTGACCTTGGACAAATCACTTCACCCCAATTGCCTTGTGTTCCCCCCTCACAAAAAAACAAACTTCCTCCTCAGAATTTTTAAAATATTATATCCTTCTTGATTCAATGTAACTATTATTTGTTAAATGCTTCTGCGACTGTACTTAGCTCTTGGAAGGGATATAATAATTAATAAGATAAGGTCCCTGCCCTCCTCATGTTCACTTTATTTACTAGGCTAGTCTCTAAAGGACTCACTACTTTAAAAAAAATCTACCTTCAAAAGATGATGATTCACCACCACTGATGATATTCAAAAGAATGAATCACAGGCTCTGAAGGTAATTTTGAAGGAGGACTTCCATACAACAGAACAACAAAAGATCTGTGTGGGACTGGGGTTACTTTGTTATCCTCTCCCCCTCTCCCTCACTGTTCCTACCATGCATCTAAATCCAGGTACAAGAAGAAAGGAATTAAGTGGTGTGTGTGTGTGTGTGTGTGTGTGTGTGTGTGTATGCATGTGTGTAGGGTTGAAAGTGATATTTGCTTCCTCCTTTATTATTTATATTTGCTTAGCAACAAAATCTTTAGTCTATGTTTAGCATCACCCAAATCACCAGTCTATGTTTAGTACTATCAAGCACAATGGACAAATTCAGTGCTTAACAAATTCATGTTGGCTGATTTTTTTTCTTTTTTTTTCTCTTTTTTTTTTTTTAGCAATTGCGGTTAAGTAACTTCCTCAAGGTTACACGGCCAGGTGTTTCTGGGTGGGTGCTAAGTGTCTGAGCCCAGGTTCGATGCCAGGTCATCCCAACTGTAGGGCCGGTGCTCTTACTCGCTGTGCTACCTGGCCTCCCTGATTCTTGATGTCTGGTGTCAGGATATGTGAAATGAGAATGAGGGGATTGAATTTGTGAGCTTTACAGTTTGTCCCTGGTAGTTCTAAATCTATGATCTCATAATGATAAAGATGGGAAGCCAATGAGGATTTTTTTTTTAATAAGCAATTGGGGTTAAGTAACTTGATCAAGGTTACATGGCCAGTTATTTTTGTCTGCCTGCTGAGTATCTGAGGCCGGAACAAATCCCAGTGCTGGGGAGGGCACTCTTACTCACTGCGCCACCTGGCTGCCCCTAACCAATGAGGATTTTTAATCAAAAGTCAACAAGGTAAAAGTGTTTCATAGACATATTTCTATAAGTAATGCATAGGTAAGGATAGAGTAAAGATACAATGGAAGAAAGAAGATAATTTAGGAGGTCAGTGTCAGATTATGAAGAACCATGAATACCATACCAAAGATTTTAAACTCTGTTCATTTGAAATTATCTGAAGTCTTTGAAAATATCTGAGCATGAGAATGACAAAATCATAATACAGGAAAATGAAATTTGCAATGGTTTACAAAACAGAGGAGAAATATTTAGAATCCTGGCAACCTGTTAAGGAAATAAGATAATAATGATCTGAATTACAATTATCTCAACAGGAATAGAAAACAAGGCATGAATTCTAGAGACACTGGAAAGGAAAGATTTGATGACAAGGGACATTGTGGTGCAGAACAGAGATACCAAACACATGACTTCAAGCCACAGCACTCTCAAGTAGACTCATATCAGGCTGAAATGCAATTCAGAAATATTTTTTAAAATAAAAATAAAAACAGACAATTTTAACATGTTTTCCAAGTCAATGTGTACATGCAGGGATCCTTAAGTATGGCTTAGTAGCCATGTGATTAGTGATTAGTGGCTATTTGATTTTATCAACACTGGTACAGAACCAGCACAAGACTGAAAGATAGGAGATCTGGGTTCTAATTCTAGTTCTCTCGTTTACTAGCTATGTGTCAAGTGTTTTAACATCACTGCAATTTAGTGTTGCTCTTCTATAAATAAAAAGGTGGACTAGATTATTAAAGTCCTTTGTTCAAATATCATAAAGTTTTATTCTTCTTTGATTGGATATGAGGGATAAGGAAAACAAAGAATGTAAACATGAGTCCATGGTTTTGAGCTTAGATGACTAGGCAAAGGATGATTTAGCTCCCACAAATAAGGAAATTAATAGAAGGCAGAGGTTTATAGGGATTAATTATGAATCCACTCTTAAAATTTCTTGAATTTGAAGTGTTGTTTGAGATGTTGAATTTGAAATGAGATAAAAAAATTATAAATATAGGACCAGATGAAATTCATGTGAATAGTAAAGGTGGTATGGCTACATAGCATTGCTTTCTGAAAAAAAGTCTGGAGGTTTTACTGTACTCCAAATTAAACATATCTGTAGTGTATTTGTGGTTAAAAAAACACCACCTTGGGCTGGTCTTTGTGAATATAGGGGTTAGGCCTCTGATTTCATGGGTTTAGAGAACTCTTGGGTATGAAAATTTCTTCTAGGAAAGCAGGGCATATACTAACTTCTAGTCTTAGAGAACTGACTACAGCAATTAGGGGTTAAATGACTTGTTAGAGGTCACACAGTCAGTGTGTTTCAGAGAAAGAATTTGAACCAGGTATTCCTGGCCAGCTCTCAATTTATTACACCATAATTCCTCTCTTTGTGTGAATAACAGTATATACCTTATATTATTGCCCTCTTCCTTTGTCAGACCAATCTGGTGTATTATGTTCAATTTTGAACACCTGATTTTAGGAAAGACTGATAAGGAGGAGATCTTGCACAGGACAGTGATCACTGAGGTATATGGACTTCAAGATCATGCCACTTGAGAATCCATTGAAGCAACTAAATATGCTTAACGTAGGGGAGAGAAAACCTACAGAAGCTAATAGGTACCAATCTTCAACTATTTGAATATCTGTCACATGAAGATTAGACTTGTAGAGAGACAGATTAAGGCTAGTGGAAAGAAAAATCAATCCTAAAAATAAGTGCTATGACAAAGTAGAAAAGACTTCCTCACAAAGTAGCAGACCTTTAAGTAAAAGCTGGATGACCAATTGCCAGGTGTGTAGTAGATGGAATCTTCAGTTGGTAAAAGATTGAACTAGATGGTCTCTGAGACACCTTCTAATACCAAGGATCTATGATAATGTGACAAGGTCAGGGATGGAAATACAAATTTGTGAGTCTTTCCCATAAGGCTTTAAATACCTAGAACTACATATTATTTTCAAAAACAGAATGAATGTAGAATAGAAAAGGGACATTTTTCAGGTAACAAGATAGGAATAGAAGTGGAGGCTTTGAGTTGAAAGAAAGAAAAAATTAAAGAAATCCTGTTAGCACCAATTCAGTAGACGATTTGGTAGCAAGATGTCCATTGAAAGTCAAGAAATTGGAGAACTGGAAAGGTTTAGAAGTTTAGAGGCTTAAAGACTAAGAAAAAAATCCTATGGGGGTTAGGATAATGCAAGAGAGGTTAATAAAAGAAATAAAAAGGAAATAGAAAATGCAAGTGCCTTTTGACAAGTCCAGTGGAAAGTTACTGCTTCCCTATTTGTGTTATCTGACTATCTTAAGACATTTCAAACTTATTCAGAACTCATACTGAAGCACCCAAGCATAGTAAATCCACCTTGACTTCCTGCTAGGTACTTTACTCAGGCTTTTTTTGGTATTAGAAGGCCTCAAACTACTTTAGACCTGAGAGTCCTCTGAATTTCTTGACCTAACGGGTGTTTATTAAAAAAAAAAAAAACTCTTTGCAGGTTACTTTAATGATCTTCTTCTCCCCTCAGACATCATACCTAATTAGAGGCTTACTCTAACACTGCAGCTAACACAGCACTCTGGGACTGCACTTATCAGAGGAGTCCTTGCCTGACTTGTGGTGTTGCCCTGCCAACCTCTAGGTCACAGTTTTCTCTCTTGCCCATTTCCAACTGAATTAAAACCTCCAAAGAAAGAAAAGAGCTACAGTGAAAGCCTCCTCCTAATAATAATTCTTTCCCCAATCACAAATAACCTAACAAACATCTCCTTACTCCTTAACTCATTCCTAGAGCATATTAAAATTAACTAATAATAAGTCATGCTTCTATTCAACCTTGATTATCAGTATCTTTATAGTTTGAAATATTTTGCTGACATAACCTTTAAAGGGGCCATACCATATCTCCCATTATGAGAATCTTAAATTTTTATGTTCATATACTATGTACATGTACCTACATGTGTGTATGTATGCATATATGTACATGCATGTGCATATATCCGTTTTGAGGGTAGACATCAGCCAGATCTATAATTGTATCCATATAAGCAGCTCTGGGTTGACAATATTCTCTTTTCCAGCTCAGAGCAGGTTATTCAACTCCTTAGAGCATTACAGTGTTGTCTGGAGTAATGAGAGTTTGACTGACGATCACAAAACCCACATGTGTCAAGACAGGACTTGAAAAAAAAATTTTCCTGACACTGAGGCCAGCCTTCTAGTCATTAAGATTGACTGCCCCTCAACATAGATGTAGAGAATAAAATAGTTAAGCTTTTTTTTCTTTTTTAATTAGAAATATTTCCTCATAGAAAAACATGGGGCGGGGGGGAAAATGAAACTGAAATTTAAGATTTAGATTGTCCTTTTGTCATATCTGTCCAGAATCAAGAATAACATTTCTTACTTGTTTCATTCAGTTGAGCTACTTTCTTCATTGTACTATATTTTCAAATTTCAAATGAACAAAGAATTTCATCCTAGGAGCTCTATGTCCTTAATAAAGTGTCAATTGCCTTAGTAGCAGAATGAACTTAATGTTCTACCAAGCATTTGTGGCCTAGACCCTCTTCCTTGTTATTTGGTCAGCCTGTCTTCTCTGTCCCCAGATCCTTCTTCTTCAACCCTGGACTGAAAAGATTCTCCAGGGATAAATATTATATTTCACAAACAATGCTGGATTCCATATTCAATTCAGCTTTACTAAGCTTTTATTATATTCTAGGTATTATGCTGAATTCTGAGGATTTTTTTAAAAAGCAAAAGCACAATTCTTTCCCTCAAGAATCTCATATTCTAAAGGGAGAGATAAGACATAAATAAATGTCTTCATACAAGATATATACAAAGTAGATGGAAGACCATCTTAGAAGGAAGGGATTAGTAGGTGGGTGGGGAAGTTGGGGGCTCTAAAAGTATCCTACAGCAGCTAAGATTTCACCAGTTTTTAAAAAGCCAGGTAAGCTAGAAGTCAGAGGCAAGGCATGGGAGATGGTCAATAAAAAGGCAAGAATCTTAGAGCCTCCTGCATAATGTAGCTGTATCCTAAAGTGCACAGAGCAAAGTAAAATTGGAAAGGTAGAAAAGGGACAGCTTGTGAAAGGTTAAAAAAATAGAAAAATGGCTAACTCCCAGGGATACTAGGGAACCAAGAGTTTATGGGTTGAAGGAATCTAGTTAGACTTGATCTTTAGGAAAATCTCTTTGCCATATGAGCAGAGGGTGAATTGGAGGTGGAAAGCACTTGTGATGAGGAGAACAATGAGAAGGTTATGTAATACTAGAGACAAGAAATGCCCATATAAATGTGGTGGCTGCATGAGAGATGCTCCTTTCTCTCACTTATTGTCCCCGAGTGAAAGAAAGGGACATATAACAGATACTGCGAAGATAAAAATGACAAAATTTGTAAGAGATTGGATGTGTCAGTGTAGTTCATGTGAAGGGCTGAAGATAACACTGTGGTTATGTGCCTGGGTGAGTAGAAGGATGATGTTACCCTGGATATGGAAATTCAGAAGAGGGCAGGCTGGACAATCAGAGTAGGGTCAAAAAGGGAGACAAATTGGACATTTGAACTTGAGATTGCCTATAGGATATCTAATTCAAGATACTCAAGAGGAAATTGATAAAATAGGACTATAGCTCAAGAATGAGTCTAGGCTGGATATAGAGATATTAAACACACACATATATACATATATACACACATATATATCTATGTATTTATATATCACACATGTGCAATGTTGTATTGTTTATACATATATACAATATATTATTGTTAATTATGTTTGATAAGTATAATGCACATATATACATATAAATACATATGCACAGGTGGAGTGTGTCCATATGCATATTTACATACATATGTACATTGTGTGTGTATGTGTGTTTATATATGTGTATGTGTGTGTAGCATGTGGAGGGGAGAGGAGAGGAGAGAAGAGAAGAGAAGAGAAGAGAAGAGAAGAGAAGAGAAGAGAAG